>NC_065912.1:7117812-7426630 GCF_905147045.1 Nymphalis io
ATTTCAATTTTATTTAGAATATTCACCTATAATAGATTATTTGTAAGATAATTTCTTTAGCTGTATAACAAATGTAGTATTCTAATAAATAAACAAGTAAGATTAAAAGTAAATTTTTTAATAATAAATTATTCTACTTAATTGTAAGTATATTATTATAACCGATTTACTGGTTCAATCAACGATTCAATTCTATAAGGTTATATAAGATATTCAAAAATCAATTAGCTCACAAAAGCGGAGAAAACGATTGATCGCCGTGATCGTCAACTTCGCGATATGGGAAACAAGTTGGAATTAGCCCAGGAGGAGCAAGAAGCCGCTCTAAACAAAGCTACTCAGCTCAGACAACAGCTGGACACGACTAACGCTGAGTTCGATAAGGCGAAGCAAAATCTCACTAACACCACAAAGGAGTTGAAGGTTTTGCCATTTCTACAATTATATATAATATAAAAAAAATAATAAAAAAAAAGAAGCCGAGATGGCCTAGTGGTAAGAACGCGTGAATCTTAACCGATGATCGTGGGTTCAAACCCGGGCAAGCACCACTGAATTTTCATGTGCTTAATTTGTGTTTATAATTCATTTCGTGCTTAACGGTGAAGGAAAACATCGTGAGGAAACCTGCATGTGTCTAATTTCATTGAAATTCTGGCACATGTGTATTCTACCAACCCGCATTGGAGCGGCATGGTGGAATAAGCTCCAAACCTTCTCCTCAAAAGGGAGAGGAGGCCTTAGCCCAGCAGTGGGACATTAACAGGCTGTTATTGTTATTGTTATTGTATTAAAAAAAATACATATTTTTTCATAATATTCGCTTTTTATTAACTTAACTTTTTATTTTATATTAATATTATAATTTTTTAATGTAATTTGTAATAAAAAAAAATATTTTCCACAGAATATGATTGACGATGGCAATAGATTACGCAACGAAGTTACTAAATTGACGAAACAAGCGCTGCAGCAGATGAAGAAATACCAGCTGCTAGAACAAGCAAAAGCTGGCGTTGAAACTGATCGGTAATATAAATAAGAATAAACCCCATTATACGAAAATATATAAAGTTTTTCTACACATCGTAATTTACATATGATGTGTGGAAAATCACACGTGTGGTTCCGGTACCTAAGAATAATTTCGGAACAAACGTAAGTGTAAAACGTAAACGTATCTTACATCGCTTGATAAGTCTACAGGTTGAGATACAACTGTCTGATGCCCAGCACGGATTCAGAGTTGGTCGCTCGACTACGAGTAACTTATTATCATTTTACTCATACACTGCTATGGCGGTGGATAGGGGCTTTCAAGTTGACACTGCATATTTTGATTTCCGGAAGGCGTTTGATACGGTCGATAACGACTTATTGCTCCGAAAATTTGCAGCCGCCGGATTTACTCCTGCCTTGTTACAATTTTTCTCCTGCTACCTCCGTAACCGTAGTTGTCCATTAAACTGCACATACTGCCTAGTATGTGCAGTTTAATGGACAACTTTCAGAACCGTATTTTACGTTTTCCGTTAAGTCAAGGTTCCAATTTAGGGCCTCTTGAGTTTCTGATTTTTATTAACGATTTGCGTGATGCTGTTAGTGCAGCTCATAGTTTGTTATTTGCAGATGATTTGAAATTATTCTTAAAAATCAAAACACCATCGGATTGCTTGATGTTACAAAAAGACATCCAAAATGTTGAAGAATGGAGTAAGCGGAATAGGCTTAAGTTTAATGATGAAAAGTGCTCTATAATATCATTCACACGCGCAAACATGCCAGTCAAATACGACTATCGTTTAAACGACGTTGTTCTAGGGCGGCAATCTACTATCAAAGACTTAGAAGTCTTGATGAGTGATAATCTGAGCTTTACCGACCATGTTTACTATATTACAAAAACGGCATACAAATCCCTAGGTTTTGTTTTGAGGCAGTCAAAATACCTTGAAAGTGTTGCAGCCGTCAAAATTTTGTACAACTGTTTCGTCAGAAGCACGTTAAAAAGTAACTCAGTTATTTGGAGTCCACATGAGGTAAAATACAAACTCATGGTGGAGAAAATCCAAAAGAAATTCTTGAGGTGTCTTTACCACAAGCAATACGGATTCGTCCTAGGATACCCTAGGAAGAATCCGTATTGTTATCCTAGTTTATATTATACCCTTATTGTTATCCTAGTTTATTTATACAAGGAATGACAGGATATGATTCCCTCGAAGTGCGACGACATATGGCCTTGCTAAGCTATTTCTTCCTGTTACTCAGGGGTACCATTTTCAATCCCTCAGTGTTAGAGTTAATGAACGTTCCTGACAAATACACTCGCGCTCGTCGACACAAGCTATTTGCGGTGCCTGGCTGACGATTGGTACTGGTGAGCGAGTCACCTTTGATACGCACGTTGACTTTGCTCAATGGTGTCCTGGCCTGGAATCCAAGCCTCGACTTGTTTAACTCATCACCTGCTGTATTTCGCAAAACGGCAGCGGAATACATACAAACAATAATAATTAAAGAATAAGTGTATTAATTAAATAAGTAAATGCTTTAGATTAAACCTGTAATGTTTACTTATATTTTGTAAATAAATAAACTTGTTACTACGTTAACTGACAACACAGAATTAGAGAGACAATATTACTTTTACTTATATATCCCAGATAATATTAAAAATCAAAAAATATTTAAAAAAAAAACATTTGTGTGATTTGTAGGATCTTTTTTAAATTCTCCCCTCTCACTCATTGAGAGGGGCTCGGGCTACGTAGTGGCGGAGTGGGGAGAGTACGTAGTTGTGGGAACGTACTTCTCCTCTAACCGCAGCTTGGTAGAGTTTGAGACATATCTTGGATCGCTCAGAGCTGCGGTGGCCAGACAGTCGCCGAAACCTATTCTGGTTCTCGGCGACTTAAACGCGAAGTCACGCGCCTGGGGCAACCCCGCCACGAACCTGCGAGGAAGGGCTGTCCAAGTGTGGGCACTTCTCTCCGGCCTATCCCTACTGAACAAGGGGCAGGCTCACACCTGCGTGCGCCATAACGGAGGGTCCGTGGTGGACGTCTCCTTCGCCACATCTGTCGTAGCACGCACAGTGTCGGAATGGAGGGTAGAGGAAGAGGTGGAGACTCTGTCGGACCACCGTTACATCCTATTCGAGATCTCTACCTCTCGCAGGCTGGCGGAAGCCTAGAGGGTGCCGACCACTTTGCCGAGGTGGTCTCTTGGCCAGTTAGACCGCGAGCTAGTCAAGGAGGCCGCCATTGTGCAACGGTGGGGTTCCGCGGGACGGAGGGAGGGTGCCAGCGTGGAAGAGCTGGCGGGCCGCATGAGCCGTGCCCTCAAAGAGGTCTGCAATGTGGCCATGCCGAGGACCCGCCGCAGAGCCCAGCACCGGCATGTGTACTGGTGGTCGCCCGAAATAGCCGAGCTTCGCGCGACGTGTAATCGGGCGTGGCGGGCCTACGTCCGCTGTCGAAGACGCAACGGCCTCGATGTGGACCTGGAGGGACAGCTTTTGGCCGCTTACCGCCAGCTAAAAAAGGACCTGCAGCTGGCAATAAGTCGGGCCAAAGAGAAGGCGAGGGAAGAGCTGCTGGTGAGCCTCAACCGAAATCCATGGGGCGAGCATATCGAGGGGTTCGCGGAAAATTCCGCACCCAAATTACCCCCGCGACGGAGACGCTGCCGCCGGAGCTCCTTCTGCGCCTGGTCGGGGAACTGTTTCCCCACCCAGGCGAGTTTGTCCCTCCACAGATGGCCCCTCGCTCTGTGATAGAAGACCTAGTGGCTCCACCATTGATCATGGAGCGAGAAATGGAGATGGCCCTAGGCCGCTTGAGGACCAAAAACACGGCGCCGGGTCCGGACGGTGTTCCAGGGCGTGTTCTGTGCAATGCCCTGGAATACCTAGGTACAAGGCTTCGGGAGCTGTTCAACGAATGTCTGCGCAGTGGGCAGTTTCCGAAGCCTTGGAAGCAAGGGAAGTTGGTGCTCTTGCCAAAGGAGGGGCGGGCACCAGGCTCCTCTTCGGCATATAGGCCGATAGTGCTGCTGAACGAGACAGCAAATTGTTTGAGAAGATTCTCGCAGCTCGTCTCGTTCAACACCTTGACGAGGCCGGTCCGGGTCTCTCGGAGGCTCAGTTCGGGTTCAGGGCGGGCCGTTCAACGATCGACGCCTTGAACGCCCTGAAGACTCGGACCACGGAAGCAGTGGCCCAGGGGCAAGTGGTCCTGGCGGTGTCGTTAGACGTTGCAAACGCCTTTAACAGTCTCCCATTCGAGACGATCAGGGAGGCACTCCGATACCAAGGGGTGCCGATCTATCTGAGAAGACTGTTGGAGGCGTACCTCCAGGACAGGGAGGTCGTATGGGCAGGAGGCGACGGGAAGTTGGTCCGGCGTCGGGTAGGCTGCGGCGTTCCACAGGGGTCGGTCCTCGGCCCAATTCTGTGGAACGTCGGTTTTGATTGGCTTCTGAAGGCACCCGTCCTTCCCGGTATGAGGGTGTTCTGTTACGCGGACGACACCCTCATTACCGCGACGGGATGGGACTTTGGGGAGGCGGCCCGCCTGGCCGAAGTTGGAACAACTTTGACCGTGGACCGAATGGAAATGCTGGGCCTGAGAGTCTCTATATCCAAAACGGAGGCTCTCCTCTTCCACGGTCCACGGAGAGGTCCCCTTCGGGGGGCGAGTATCACCGTCCACGGGACGGTGATCAAGGTGCAGGCCCAGATGAAGTATCTGGGCTTGATCCTGGACGGGCGATGGAGCTTCAGACAGCACTTCGTGCAACTCGGCCCGAAGCTCATCAACACAGCTGCCGCCTTGGGTCGCCTCCTACCCAACGTGGGAGGACCGGGATCGCTATGTCGGCGCCTCTATGCTGGCGTAGTGAGGTCGATGGCACTGTACGGTGCCCCGATATGGGTCGATGCGCTCACTGCTCACAACCGGGCCCTCCTGCGTAGGCCGCAGAGGGTCATAGCGATAAGAAGGTATCGTACGGTGTCTTGGACAGCGGCGACGCTCCTCGCGGGCGATCCGCCCTGGGAACTCCGGGCCGAGGCGAGAGACCGCGGCGACCGTCCAGGGTCGGCGGAAGTCGGGCGGATCAGGGCTCTAGCCCAGCAAGCCCTGATAGCCCGATGGGAGGAAGATCTGAGGTCCCCCACAGCGGGTCTGGTGACAGTGGAGGCGGTACGTCCCCACTTAAATCGCTGGGTCAAAAGAAAACGAGGCACGCTCTCGTTTAGGTTAACGCAGGTACTTACCGGGCACGGCTGCTTCGGTAAGTACCTGCACAAGATAGCACGGCGGGAAATGTCACCTTCCTGCCACGAGTGTGGTGCGCCAACCGACACGGCGCAACTCACCCTGACGGAGTGTGCCGCGTGGGGGCCCTAGAGGCTTTCTCTGGCGGCAGTTGTCGGCGGAGAACTCTCCTTGCCGAGATCCATCAACGCGATGCTCGGAAGCGATGAGTGTTGGTCGGAAATGGTCTCCTTCTGTGAAAATGTAATGTCGCAGAAGGAGGCCGCGGAGCGGGAGCGGGAAGAGGACGCCGCTGCAAACCTGCTCCGCCGAAGAAGACTGGGGAGAAGAATGAGGCGCTATGCGCACCTTCTCCCTCCGCCGCAATAGGCGTCGCTGGGACTAGGGGGTTCTCAGTACCCTGGTAATCCCCATAGAGAATGGAGGCCTGCATACGCAGGCCACCCGTCAGAGCGTCGCGGTAGCATGCGCAAGCGATCCCGTGGCGCTCCTCGTTATGACGGAAAGGGTACCGCTGGTTTTTTGGTGGGTATTCCGTTGTTCAGGGCGCACTCGGCGCCTATGACATCGGCGAGCCCCACATACCCCCCCCCCACTGTTCCCGTGGGGGAAACGCGTAATGCGTTTTTCCAGCGTAAAAAAAAGGATCTTTTTTAAATGCTTAGTCTTGTAGTCACCGTCGTCCATGTCATCAGTATATCTTTATATTACTTAGATTTTGGAAGTATATCTGTTTTTTTTTTGTTAACGATTGATCCGAATGAGATTCTGGATTTCTAGGCGAATCTGGTGTTCAGCCAACCTGGCCATGATGGGGTTATCTCTATTATGGAACACCAGTGTTAGGTCCAGAATCTCCTCTATTGTCGCTGTTTGTGCCTATAATAATTAACCATCAAAAACAATATAATTATTGTTTAAGTAATAGACGTTAAAATGTGCCATTTATTGAACGTTTTCGCAGAGATAATCTTCGGCAACAAGTGAGTGTCATGGAGCGGGAAATAATGCTGGGCAAGAAACAGGCCGAGGCGGACCGGAGAGAGATAGAAAACCTCAACCGGGAGAAGGATATCCTCAATAAAAATATGCAGAAGATACAAAGTACGTCTTTTAAAAAGTATTTGAATGTTTGGTATAATTTATTTTAAAAACATTAAATAATAATCAACTAGAAAATTACAACTTCTACACACAGGTACATTATAAATCGTATTTTTTTATAGAATAGAAGGGCGGACGAGCATATGGGCCACCTGATGGTAAGTGGTCACCAACGCCCAATCTTCATCAATTATCTTTGAAATATCATAAGAACTTCAATTCAAAATCATTCGTTTAATATAGACGCATTAATAAACTTATTTATTGATTGTTAAAATAAAAATTACATTGTCAGTTTTCGTAATTGTTTACAAATATACAAAATAAAAAATTAGAAGGCGATCGTTGCATTCCCAAGGTGTGTTATCATCCAAGGACTTACTAATTGTATAATAACTTTTTGCACACAAGCGTTCCTCCACATTTTTTAATTTAGCAACAGACGCATTTTGTACCTAATAATGACTACTATTTATAAAATCTGTACTGAATTCTAACATTCATTAAAATATATATAATCATAAATGATTCAACTAGACGAAGCTATGGAAAATCTGCAAATCATCAACCGTCAAGAACAAAGACGTAAGCAGCTGGAACATGAGTTGGACGCGAGTGCCGCGCAGATTAACAAGCAACGCTTGTTAATACGACAGTTAGAAAAGGACAAAGATAGGTGACTGAAATAATAAAACGAGACAATGATACATAAAGTAACTACACACATACAATACGATGAGAGTTTTTCTAGAATCTAATAACTTTTTTTACATTTTACAGAATGCTAGAGGAGACTATTGCGTTAAACGAAAAAATAGACGAGATATCTGGTAGGTACAATACAATACTAATCTTTTTGTGTAGGAATATTAAGCTATATCTTTTTAATACTTAGGTTAATGTTGAAAAAAGGAATATATTATTTTTTAACATAAAGAGGTTTAGAAATAATCATGAATTTTTGTTGCCCATCAGAGGAAGTACGTCTGCGAACAGCAGACATACTGGATCTCAAGAAAGCTTTACGCGAGGAGTCTCTCAAAGGGCGAAAACTATCCGTCGCTTTGGATACTACGCGCGCTGAAAGAAATATGCTACATAAGAACTACACAGAGGCGCTTGATGAGATACTGGATTTGAAACAAAAGCTTAAAGTAATTTTTTTATATACTAAGCGTTCAAGAGTTATAAATTGAAGAGTGAAACACTTTTACTGATAATGTGGTCAAAATTTTTTCTTCTAACGGAGCTTACGTGTAACTTTTATTGACAACATTAATTTCTACAGTAAATTAATATTAAATACTTGTGGTGACTTGTGATGAGGTGGTCTTGTCGTTTTACAAAATAAACTTAACTTATTTATAATCTCAAACTTTTGAGACGGTTTAACAAAGTAATACTTAAAGTTGCGTTCTAATATATTTATAACAAATATATATATATATATTTACAATCCCTTGTCAATTCTATTTATTATAGTCTTCTACAAATGTAACTTCTTTCTAGATGTTAGCCTATCAAATTGAGCAATTGAAAGAAGATATAAGTGGCAAGGAGACTGGCTTAAAATCATGTGAAGGGACGCTCGTGAAATGCAACAAGAAGAACGAACAGCTTCGTTCTGAAGTACAAGCGGGTATGACGAAGTTATCTGAAGCGAAGGCGGATATAACGGCATTGAGACAAGAAGAGGCGAGACTAAATAGAATTGTTCAGGTAAAAATTGGGTTTGTCTATGTTGGTTGGGTAATTAGTTTTATTTTTAGCGGAAGAAATATCAGACAAAAGATCTACAAACGTTGAAAAATATCCTATATTCCTGTTAAAAACAACGATACCTACGATCGATATATCATTCCGCAAAATACGTAATTAAGTTCTCATGGTATTGATGAAAACATCATCCAAAGCTTAACACAAAAAAAATGTTGGTTTCTGGTGCCCCTACATATTATCTTTCACAGAATTGTCTTGCTTCACAACTTTTTTGAATAAATAGTCCATTTGAATACCTCCAGTAGAGTAAGATTAACTAACAAAAACCCTCACAAAATTTCACACTTATTCTTAAAGTTACCCTAACCCTACCGTTCGATTGAGATCGCATACAAAAGATTCCCTGCGAGATATTATGCAATTATAATACTGATCGTTCATGATCTAATGGGCGTATAAATGTGACTTGGGTTGCAAGAATTAATAGAAGCAGGGATTTGTAATGGACAACATTTTTACTGATACGAAACTTAGGATTAAATATATATATTTTTAAATAACTGATTAATAACACTTAAACTGCTTGTCTGATAGGTAATTGTATGCAACTAGATATTTTAATATTTCAATACAGTGGAAAAATATCGCCACCCAAACCAGCGGCAACATAGATTATTTATGTATATTTTACTTTTATTGCTATATAGTGAACATGAATAAGTTTCTTTTAATGACGATACCAAAATTAGTTCAAGGTTAACTCTTTTTTTCTAAAACTGCTCTCCATTAGCGTAGGTAACTTACATCGCCATTAACCATACGAAGTGACCGCAAATAACTGTAACATTCATAATATGTTTAATATTATCACAGGAAGGCGACACAGCGAGAGCTAAGCTTATGAAAGAGCTAGAAGGTTTAATAAATGAACGGGATGTTGTCGGGGCGCAGCTCGTGCGTAGAAACGACGAGATTTCTTTACTGTATGAGAAGATACGTATCTTAGAAGTAACGCTACACAGAGGTGAGATGCGCGAATACACGATTTTTTTGTTTAATTTGTTTGATCATTCAACAGCGGTTTTACGAATTAATTGCAGA
This sequence comes from Nymphalis io, assembly GCF_905147045.1. Classification (NCBI taxonomy): domain Eukaryota; kingdom Metazoa; phylum Arthropoda; class Insecta; order Lepidoptera; family Nymphalidae; genus Nymphalis; species Nymphalis io. The sequence goes on from NC_065912.1 coordinate 7,127,019, forward strand.
TAGAACAAAGTAATAATATGTTGTATATTATTCATATAAACATATACAGTGTACATATTAATTATACAGAAGTAAAATTGAAGTGTCTGCCTGTGATTTCAATATAACTGCCGCGTTTTAAGTTAATATGTATAGCTGTTTGGAATTTATCAAAATCAAAACAACTTTCATTCCATTGATCATTTAAATTATCATTATGATTGGCCGCAATTAATCATCTAAATATATTGTTTAATTAATTGGTAATTGGGAAGAGGCACTGCTGGGCCTCTCCTAGCAAGCTATCTGCCTCGTTCCTGTACCAATCTGGTTCAGATTTGAACCGCGACGTTGATTATATCGTCAGCCCATCTTCGCGCTGGACGTCCTACTAGTTGGATAATGATAAAAACATTATTTAAAAACGTAAATTTTAAAATTTATAATACATGCATTACATACCAAGTCACCAATACACAATTAAGGTCAATTGCTTTAAAATTTTGTTGCAATATTCGACATAGATACTAACAGATGAAGTTTAATAAAACCTTGTAAATACACATTTCTCGTATATAATGTATATATCGACATTATGGAATGCCACACAAAAAACGTCGCGGTTTTTCAATAATAGATAAATGGAATAAACGTATATGCTTTAAATAAATAAACTTAAGTTGTCAGTAATGGTAATGACCTAACGCCAGTTCTACTCCTGCTGGACCTTAGCCTTAAATATCAGCCACCACACTTATCTATTGTGGATTTATATATCATACACGGATATATGGATTCAAATCTATTGTGACCTTTATGCTTCGATCACTAAAACTTATTAACTATATTAACTATAAAAACTTATTAGTGATCGAAGCCTTTATGGCTTAAAGTATAATTATATTATGATACAAAATTATAATGGATTTTTTATCATTGATTGTTTATGTAAATTAATTTATATATAGCGATACAAATATCGAAGTCTAACGTGTTAATTTCAAATATTTTTATTATATAGGTATAATAGTACATGTAAAAGCCGAAATGGCCTAATGGTTAGAACGCGTGAATCTTAACCGATGATCATGGGTTCAAACCCGGGCAAGCACCACTGATTTGTCATGTGCTTAATTTGTGATTATAATTCATCTCGTGCTTGACGGTGAAGGAAAACATCGTGAGGAAACCTGCATGTGGCATAATTTCAATGAAATTAGACATGTGTATTCCACCAACCCGCATTGGAGCAGCGTGGTGGAATAAGCTCCTAACCTTCTCCTCAAAAGGGAGAGGAGGCCTTAGCTCAGCAGTAGGACATTTACAGGCTGTTACTGTACTGTACTGATACAAATATCTTGAAAAATGTTACCAGTCTTATAGAATCTAGGCTATAACTCTGATTTGTTTAAAATTTGATGTATATTTCAGGAGAACGCCAATATGAACAAAGAGTCGAGGATATCCGTCTTTTAAGAATAGAAATTATTCGTCTTCGCAAAGAGAAGAACCTTCTATCGAAAGGCATCGAAAACATGACAGACTTGAGATTAGAGGTGAAAAATTATATAAATGTAATAATGAAACTTGCTGTGTTGCAAACACAAAAATTTGCAACGAAATCAATGAAAATGCCTTATTAAATGTTAAAAACGTTAACTGAACCAGTTTTTTCTCAAATTTAACTTTTTTTCAAGACAATTTAAAATTTGAAAAATGTGTTTAAATTTTTTGTAAAACTGACATTAGTAATTTGGTAAATTAGATGAGCAAATGTAATGATTATTGGTTTGAAATGATTTACATAATGACGGAATAATAATAACCCGAGCTCAGATTTTGATTCATTTTTTAAATTTAGTTAGTTTATTTGTACTCTGTTGGTTGTCTCACGGATTTATCAATAGAAGGTCGTTTTTTAGAATACATTTTAGATTCATTAAATAGACCAAAACAAAACTCATACATTCAATTCATATTTTTTGGCTGACTGACTTTTAATTACAATCCTAGCGTCGATAGACATCATTTTAATCTTATAGTTATTATGTTTATTTTTAATGCAGACAATGATCACATATGGTCAATCATAAATTTCCAAGAAAGATTTAACATTGTATCGCCATGTTGAAAATATTTATTTGGTAAGAGGGCTTTATGCAAGACCTTATTCTACCACCAAATAGCAATAATTACAATATATTAATATTTTTGTGTACCGGTTTGAAGGGTAAGTGAGCCAGTGTAATCACAGGCATAATGGTATACTATAGATAACTTCTTAATTCCCAAGATTGCCGGTTGGTTGCACATTGGCGATTATGTCTTTCAAGTCATATATACTGAAAATTATACTAATTTTTTACTTCATAATTTAGAAACGGGCAATATTCCTTTATTCTATATATTATTATTTTATTTTTATTTATTTGGGAAACATACAGCATAATATAATACATAAAATTTAGTAACAAAATAAATTTCACTTAAGCCAACAAAGTTTCCACTTATACAAACAAACATGGAGTGAACCTAACGATAACAAGTTATTTAACAATTTATTAAGATATATGAATAAAGTATTAAAAATAATTTAAAACAGAAAAAAAAAAAAAAAAACGATAAGTATATTACTGACAAATACAGTTTTTTAGAGCTTCTTTGAACTTAAATAAATTTTCGTTAAATATATCTATACTAGTGTAGCGTTTATTATGATTGTCACATGCTCTTACTAAAAAGCGATTTTTAGCATAGTTCGTTCTACACATTGGGACATAAAAGGTATGTTTTGAACGGGCAATGGAATGTGAGTACTTCTTATATATACTGTTCTATACACTTTTTTCAAGGTTTTCAATCTAGAGCGGGAATTAGGTCGTGAGAGACTTCGCGTCCGTGCTTTAGAAGAAGCATTGGAGACGCCACTCAACGTGCATCGCTGGAGAAAGCTACAAGGCACTGATCCGGAAAGTGTGCACTTGACGCAGAAATTACGACTAACGCAAAAGTTTGTATTTTGTTTAATTTATTTAACAATATAAACAACCAAATAACAATTAAATGATAGCACTACAAAAATCACGGAAGTAAATTTATATTTCAATTTATATTTGAAATCATATTTTCGAAGTTTAATATATTTTTATTTATTTTTTTATTTTTTTATTTTTTTATTTATTTGGGAAACATACAGCATAATATAATACATAAAATTTAGTAACAAAATAAATTTCACTTAAGCCAACAAAGTTTCCACTTATACAAACAAACATGGAGTGAACCTAACGATAACAAGTTATTTAACAATTTATTAAGATATATGAATAAAGTATTAAAAATAATTTAAAACAGAAAAAAAAAAAAAAAACGATAAGTATATTACTGACAAATACAGTTTTTTAGAGCTTCTTTGAACTTAAATAAATTTTCGTTAAATATATCTATACTAGTGTAGCGTTTATTATGATTGTCACATGCTCTTACTAAAAAGCGATTTTTAGCATAGTTCGTTCTACACATTGGGACATAAAAGGTATGTTTTGAACGGGCAATGGAATGTGAGCACTTGATATAAATGTTGTTGACTAAGTACATTGAATCGACAAAATTATTTACAATTTTGTAAAGAAAAACCTGATCTTTGCATTCCCTGCGTTTCTCAAGCGACAAAATATTAAGCTTATTAATAGCATTGGACCCAAATTTACGCGTTAATCTTCTAATAAATTTATTCTGAACATTTTCGATAGCCATAACATACTTAGAGTATTGTGGATTCCAAACCGTTGAAGCGAATTCCAAATTAGATCTTACATATATGAGAAAATCATATCAAAGTTGTAGCAAATTCATAGAAGCAATTGTTTGACAATTCACAAACAATAAACATTATTATAAGAAAACTAATATCTTTATTTTTAATGGGAAATAACTGATGTGTGCCGATTTTTTTTTTTTTGAATACCAAAAGAAATTGTTAAAGTCGAAAATTATTACGATTTTTACGAATCATTACGATTGTTTCAGAAAAGTACTGGCGCAGAGTGAAATGTTGGTTTTGAGAGATCGTGAGCTGAAAGAGACGAAGAATTTATACAGCGCTGTCAAAGACATGCTTGCTTTACAGCCCAGCCCCGAGATACAGGTATTGTATGTATTAAATAAACATTTATTATAAAAGTACTGTAAACAACACGTAAATATAACACAGCTAAGAAAGTGCCTCCTTTTCTGAGCGGGTTATTTATCACCTAAACATTTAGCCCGGGGCGGATTTCCCTATTGGCCGAGTAAGCCCGAGCCTAGAGCGGCAGAACTTGGTGTTATTTTTATAGTCCTCCTTTAGTTTGTCCTCTTTAAAACCAAACATCAACGATTAAAAACTAATTGTCCATAGCATATCCCAAAAAATATTACCCGTATGATTATTCCTTTTACAAAAAAATCAAAGAGTAGGCGGCAACCGTCCATCGACCTACACTAACCAGAGTATGAAATCCACCCTTTATCCGCATTTAGACTACTGTGTTAATAAAACTTCATTCTTCTATCCAACTTTAATTACTTTCTTAAGAGAAACTGACGAGCCGGTTAGCGTGGTTGGTAGATACTTGCCTTTCACGCCGCAGGTTGTGGGTTCGATTCCCACCCAGGATAGACATTTGTGTGCATGAACATGTCTGTTTGTCCTGAGTCTGGGTGTAATTATCTATATAAGTATGTATTTACAAAAAAAAAGTAGTATATGTAGTATATCAGTTGTCTGGTTTACATAGCACAAGCTCTGTACAAGATTAATTTGGAATCAGATGGCCGTGTGATATTATAGAGAATTACTAATAATAGAAATTTATCCTAATTATCTCACTAATAACATTTCTACTATTTTGTAGTAAGATAAGTGATGTAATAGAAACATTTGTTTTTACAGCAAACGTTGAACAGGACGCAGCGTGCGCTTGCGCAAAGGACTACGAAGATGAAATGCCTTATTGCCGGTCAGTGATCACGAATTTTCCACATTCTCATCTACAAACAAATAACTAGCTTTACTTATAACTATAAAAAAATAACTAATGCTTAGATATATATTTAAAGACATTTGACAAACGCACATAACTTCCTGCAAATATATTATGTCAGTGTAAAAAAACTGTATGAATATGAACAATATATAATTATTTCTAATTGTAGGAATATTGTAAAAGTGAATAATTACTTAGTAATAATTACTATGTTCGGTGTTCATAGACATAGAGCATAGGTTACTTTTACCGTCATAGTAATGCTAAATAATGTATTATTGATGACGTTGTATAGTAACAGCCTGTGAATGTCCCACTGCTGTGCTAAGGCCTCCTCTTCCTTTTTTTTGAGGAGACGTTATGGAGCCACGCTGCTCCAATTCGGTTTGGTGGAATACGCATGTGGCAGAATTTCAGTCAAATTAGACACATGCAGGTTTTACTCACGATGTTTTCCTACACCGTATAGCACGAGATTAATTATAATCATTTTTCACGCGTTCTTACCACTGGGCCATCTCGGACTCATGATGACGTTGTACCTACCGTTACTCATAATAAAATACTAATACCTATACAAATCTCCGTTTTAACCACCTTCAATTAATGACCGGTGATTTGATGCAATCGATTAATATATAACATTTAATCTTGTCCAACATACGAAGAATAACACGGGAGAGAAGAGGTAGGCAATAAGTACCGATGCCGTATGTCGTATATAAGTTTGTAACTAATCGGTCTAGTTTGAAGTTTAATTAAAAGGACAGAAGGATTAAACACGTGTCAAAAATACATAAGCTACATGATTATAAAATCATATTATATATTTTTTAGAGTTGAACATGCGCGAGCGACAGGTGACTGACTTACGGCTCGAACTCGACAGAGTAAACGCTGAACTTAACTCGTCCAAGCAAAAGTATTACGATATAAAACGAGCGCTCGACGCGGATGAAGCGAGAAGGCTTCGCGTACCCACGCCGGCTACACCCGAAAATAAATAATATATTTAAAATTATATGATCATTCAGTTGTACATCATCTGTGGAATATTCCAATTTTGAAAAGATTTTGGCGGTATTTTTTTGAATGTTTGAAACTTAGGACAATGATGGTGGACTTATAAAAATTATTTTCTATTTGTAGCATAATTATACAATTTTTATTAAATTAGCTTGTATTGTAACTTTAATGTGTTGTTTTCAACATGATATACAAATTTTGAACCGAATTTTATAATGGAAAGGACTGACTTTTGATATTTTTTTGTGATCATGATGGTTTAAAAGTGCTGTAATCAAACAATCTTCGATTTTGAACATATATATATATTAAAATACGCTATGAATGTTTCATTTTTTAATTCACAATGACTTAAAGGTGATGTTCACTTGAATATGTTTTTATATAAATAAGAATAGTTTTTACTATTGAATATAAATAATTGAAGACTTCGAAATTAAAAAAAATATAACTATATTATAACTTAAATCCTGTAAGTCAACAAATAAAAGAATACTGGGACGTTTGAGCAAATATTTGGTGTATTAACATATTTTTTGGTGTTACACAGCCCCTGAAACCCAAATATGTCTAAAATATTTGGTTATTAACAAAAAAACTTAAACCCAAGAGCGGTGCTATGTTACTGAGCGCACGAAGACCGAAAGTAAACGCAAATATTTGCTCTAGTGGCGCATTTGATCAAGAAAAATCTATTTTCTATTTGCTTTAGCAAATGAAGCAAATACACTCAGAGATACAACTATTGTATATTTACACCATCCCAAGTGAAGTGCCGCTAGACTGTCTACAAGTCTAGCAATATGGCTGTAGATAAAAAGATCAATGTTCAAAATTTTTCTTGCTTCGACAAATTTAAAAAGAAATAAAAAAAGTCTTTCTTTTAAATTTGACTTTTGAGGACAATTTTCTTGTTAAGCTTTTACTAGAATTATTGTTATTTTTACCCTAATATTTTTGTTCTTGTCCTACATTTTATTATATGGTCTACACTGGAAAATTTGGCTCACTTTTATCAGGCCGTAATTAAAAATTGTTATCAAATTTTGTATACTATGTATACAAAATATATATATTACGGTTATTTATTTATTTATATAAAATTGAGCTTTATTGCGACCACGCTAAAAAAGACCCGCCTATAAATGTGATAACCCAGTCCTTGCACTTCTAGCGCTGGGAGTAAAAAAGTATAATCCTGAAAGTAGTATTACAGTAAAGTAGTGCTTAAAATAAAAATTGTTAGCAGTGTCAATTAAAACCTATATAAAAATCATGATATATACTTTTTTATATTTATGTACTTTACACGAATTTTAATGTTGCCATATATTGGAGGTTATGAATAAATAAAACGCCAGAGTCATTAATCCGAAAACAATAGTTTTATTTAAGAACTTTTTCACTTTCTCATAAAATATACACATTGTTTTTTGTCATTAAACTAAACTGTAAGTAAATACTAATTTTAAATACCAATTCTCACGATCGTCGGATTTAATCGGGTGCGGCCCGCTATTGAGTTTCGGTCTAATTTATTGGTGTTCCGTTTCATGTACAAATCCTTTACTTAATTCTATTTAGAAAAGAAAAAAATATATATATATAATCAAATGAAAGCGTGATTTTGTACAATTCAAATTAATAAAAAAAAACACAAGTCCTCCTGTTTACTCGTTAATTAGTGTGATGATAGAATTCTACAATCCATTGTTGATACTTAAAAATTAACAGTTTTGTATGCACGTGCGCCTGCACGGAGCACGCCTCTCGGAGCGGGCGGTACAAATGCGAACAAATGCTGAACACACGGAGGGGGCGATCCATCGAATCCACAATTATTATAATTATCAGACTTATTATTTTAGCGAATCACATTTAAATATGATTGCACGTCTCAATAACACAATTAACTAAATTACTAAACCAGTAGTACATCCCGGTGCGTCGACACGTGACATTAGTTATTTGTTCAAGTAGAGTAACGACGCCGTCCGTTTCAATTGCTTATAATACAATCCATTCTCAAATCTATACTTTACAGTCTGATATCTAAATTTCTACCATTCTTTTCGTTCTGTACATTACAATATCATTGAATCAATCCAATAATTTCACTTAATGTCAACAAAGAGAACATTCGTACATGGAAAAAAATGTACAAAAAAACCTCGTTCGATACATCGTCCCCTCCTACACCTCATACATACATCGTCCTGCGATTGTTGCACGCATTTCACATAACAGTATATAATATAGCTGTCCCAACTTACCAAATACAAACACAGAATCAACTATTCGCTCAAATACACGACGTTTGCACCAACACGCTTCACTTATACATTACTTTTCTTCATTCACATCTATACTTATAATCATAAAGTCCGTAAGCATCGCGTCCGTTGGACAGGATCGATTTTGTTTTCTTTTGCAAAAAAATATATATTCAAAACACCCGAATACCATCACGTTCGTCACTGTAAAGCTACATTTTGTAGTAGTTCACCCCTGTGTCGTGTTACAATGCAATGTCTTTGAGCACTGACGGTTTAGGACGTGTGTGAACGTAGCTCCAGTTCTCGCCTGCGTGTAGTATCGGTCTCTCTAGCTGTTTGGTTTCGTCTAATCTAATCGCATGCGTATGCAAACGTCGCTCCACATAATATATCACTCGTTGGCTTACGACGTAGGTACTTATGACATAGTTGCGATGGAATCAATAAAACTATTGTTTGTATATTTTTTGCTCGGCGCTGTACGGTACTGTAACGTAGCGTGTCGCCTAGTGGACGTCGGAGCTCTCTTGCTTCATCTGGTGGTTCGCCGGGTCCGAAGTGTTGATCGGCTGTAATGTACAATTTCATTTAAGTTTACTTTTATGTTCCAAAATTACTGACAACAAAAATTCACATTTGTTTCGACAATCTATTTATAAAATTGGATAGTGACTCTTAAAAGTCCAGTTTAATGAAACACATTTGCTTTTTTAGCAAATAAGCCACATCAATAGCTGGTCACTTTCTCTTTAAACAGTTGATGCTGTTCCATAAATAAACCATTTCTTTCATTGTTATTGTATATATAAACTATTGCAGTTAAAATAACTAAAAAGTGGGTGATGCCTACTCAAATGGGCTTTGAGAAAGTGCTACCCATCAGAACATAATATAACCCGGGCAAGCACCACTGAATTTTCATGTACTTAATTTGTGTTTATAATTCATCTCGTGCTTGACGGTGAAGGAAAACATCGTGAGGAAACCTGCATGTGTCTAATTCCATTGAAATTCTGCCACATGTGTATTCTACCAAACCGCATTGGAGCAGCGTGGTGGAATTAGCTCCAAACCTTCTCCTCAAAAGGGAGAGGAGGCCTTAGCCCAGCAGCGGGACATTAACAGGCTGTTACAGTACAGCAATCGAAACTCAATGATATGTAACACTTTGACTACTTATAAGATATAACAAGTGTACGTACGAGCGTTATGGGCGGCTGCGGCGGCGGCGGCTGCGGCGCGGGCTGCGGCGGCAGCGCGGGCGCCTCGTGCACGGCCGTGGTGGAGTGCGCCGCCTGCGCGCCCCCGCCGCCGTAGTACCCGCCGTTCATGCCTGCGGGCCGCGCAACCACGTTAAACCGGATATTTATAACTCCAGGACATTTATAAATCATATTAAAAAACACTTATATTTAAAAAAAAAATCTAAGTCACGTGTAATAAATATCAATTACTTACATAATTTGTGTGTTTTTTTACAAATTACTAAGTGAATCGATGTCTAATGTCTATGTCGTGTTTAGTTGTGGTGGTACCTTCGCTGTAGGTGGCGGGCGGCGGCTGCGGCGCGGGGATGGGCGGCGCGGGCGGCGCCAGCACGGGCGCGGCGCCGGCCAGGAAGTAGTCCTTGTTGACGCAGTTGCGCAGGCAGTCCGGGATGCGGCCCACGATGGCGCGCCGGATCTCCGACGCCGCCATCTCGCGCAGCTCCTGCGCCGACGCGTCCGAGTAGAAGGCGGCGTGCGGCGTGCACAGCACGTTGGGCGCGTCCTTCAGTGGGCCCTGCTGGAACGTTGAATATTTTATTTTTAATGCAGCTCGTGTTTCGATTACAGGTACCTGCGATTATTTGTCCTGCCGGTGACTTAATTATAGATAGGGATCGATAGCGTTTGAGATTGAATGTACGTGCAGGTCATCTATGATAGTAACTTGTTGATATAAACGATAATCATAATAATAATCATTTTTAATAAATTAATTGGCTCTGGCAAGGAAATGACTGTTGTATTTGTCCAGATGAAATCAAGAGCGTAACATGTACAAAGTATATTTATTTATGTATGAGTTATATTGTTACATAACTTTCCATTGTGTTCGTATTACATAGTTTACTTATACTTAAAAATCGACATAGTGTTTATTAATGTTTTTATTATGATTCATCTTTATCCTCAATCGCTGGGCCTCGAGTCGGTACAATCGGACAATGTATTAAAGGCCTGCCTAAAGCGACTCCTTGCGAATCCTATAGCTGGTGACTTAGATATGTTTTGGTGCACAATGGATGCGCTTATCAGACGTAACTTCCGCGGTGTGGTAGGTACTCGCCTGGAAGACGTTGAAGGGCTCGTTCTCGTGCACGTCGAGCGCGGCGGCGCGGATGCGGCCCTGCTTGAGCGCCGCCGCCAGCCCCTCGTCGTCCACCAGCCCGCCGCGCGCCGTGTTCACCAGGAACGCGCCTGCGCACAACACACGACACTTACTCATCTAGCACATCGATAAAGGTTCACCCGCAAAAGTATAATCTATATTTTGTCGAGAACTTGTGACATTTACAAATATCACTAACACTAAATCAAAAATAATATAAACAATAGCTGTTTTTTTTTGTTAACATTAATAATTATAGTATAGTTTATATATATAAATTACTTTTTGGAATGAAAATGATGTCAGACGTTTATAACATATTATATTTAGTACAAACCTGGGCGCATCTGTTTGATAGTAAATTCATTTATGAGGTGATGATTGTGTTCGTTTAGGCTGCAGTGCAATGACACACAGTCACTTTGAAATAGGAGGTCCTGAAAATATATATTTACCACATTTACAGAATGCTCAAATATTTTATTAAATTGTTCAAGTGAAAGTGACAAGGAAGGAACATCGAAACTAGACTCGCTTTAAACTACAAGTATATTAACAAAATAATCCACATATATAAAAAATATACTAATGTATTAAATTATACATTACATTACAGGGCGAAGAGATAAATATTGAATCGCATATATCGCGATTAGAGATTATAAGATACAGTAAGACCTCGTTTAGATTTAAACAAAGGCTATATAAAGTACCTGCAGCGTGTAGACCCTGGTGAGACCTAGCGACTTCTCGATGCCGTCGGGCAGGTAGGGGTCGTAGAAGATGACGTTGAAGCCGAACGCCTTGGCTCGGAGCGCGACGGCCGAGCCGATGCGTCCGAGCCCCACGATGCCGAGCGTGTCGCCGCGGATGCGAGCGCAGCCCGCCGCCGCCTCGCGGACCTGCTCTGGACCTGCCCGGTGCGTAACGAACATTGTATATTATACGGATTTTTAATAAATTTTTTGACGTAACGTAATCCTAGGAGTATTTTCTATTAAGCTTGTAAAATAATAATTCCCGACATTACCAATACACTGTCGACCATATTATCTAGTAATATGGTTATATTCAACAGTTTTGTTTTTGTTACTGCTCGTCACGAGCATAAAAAGTGTTTTTTAAGACTATCACTGTAAAATCAGTAATTATATTGATAATCATTGTTACTATGGACACTTACAAAATATTGTGATTGTTTGTATTAATGTATTATTCTACACAGGTCAGACTTGATTACGATATATACTGATTAAGCTTCTTTTTTTATTTTTTTTAGTTGTGTATGTTTAAGATAATTAAGGTTCATTAATCGTTACAGAATACTAATTAATTCAGTTTGACGGAACAATCACAAGAATTAACCAGTTGTTATACGACTTTACAATAACATACTTCAAGATCCTTCCCTTTGTAGGCCAACGTATTAGGCTAAATATTGTATGAAGTATACTATACGTAATAAAATCATTTAATATTTGTTTTTGTACCTGTAAATTTTTTCCCTTCCCGTACCATATTGGCGAGCCAATACGTCCGTCGGTATAAATTCAATATGAGACACATCGTCGTGTCCGCTACCTCCTCCACACCGTAGCCCGGTACATTACATACTGCTATCCCTGGAAATGAATAACAACAAAATTGAAACACAAGATGTATTTATGATATGCACTTTGAAAATTATTAAACCCTCAATAAATCGACTGGTGGTAGGACTTTGTGCAGGCCCGTCTGGGTAGGTAACGCCAAACAGCAGCACTTGTTATTGTTGTGTTCCGGTTTGAAGGGTGAGTGAGCCAGTGTAATTACAGGCACATGAGACATAACATTTTAGTTTCCGAGGTTGGTGGCGCATCGGCCATGTAAGCTATGGTTAACATATCTTACAATGCCAATGTCTATGAGCGTGGTTGACCACTTACCATCAGATGGCCCATATACTCATCCACCAACTTATACTATAAAAAAAAAAAGTCTTATAAGAACATTTTACGTGTCGTGGAAATATTGAGCCGTGAAGAGGTTATTAGTTGAAAATCGTATTAGAATTTAAGAACATGTATATACATATTGTATTACATATTTGTGTACCGATACATGAGCCTGATGTGTGCCCGAGTGATATTTTATATTTCATAGAAATATTTGTTGTTGTTGTTGTTTTATGGTTATTGATTGAATCGGTTGATCAAAATTCATTTTCGAATATGATGTTACGGTAGAAAAACTGCGTAATTAATATGTAAACTCATTAATCTAATACAAAACTCGAAATACTAATACAAAATATATTTTACTCGAACACTTTTGATCATCATTTTTCAACTATAAAAAACACCGGTTCGGAATGTAGATACTACCGAAAACCAAGAAGAAAAAAAACCAGTAATTACTCTTTTTTATCAATCACATGCCTTTATATGTGAATTTAAATTTAAAAAAAACTTTAAATTAGAAATAATTTTATGACTTATATTAATATAAATCGGTGACCGTGAGAAAATAGTATTAAGAATGTTAGCAGCATTTTATGTAATAATCAAATAAAAAATTATAACGATTTAGTATGCACGAAAAATCTATGAGAATAGCATTTGCCATTGAAAGAAAACGTTTTAATAAAACAATTTCATAAGAAGACGACGATAATAATAACCCATTTCAAACACGATCAATAACTTCCACTCAATTTAAATACGCATTATTTATTTATACATTCATATATGGTTACGTGGTTATTCGTTGAATGCTATAATCCTATACCTCTGTTGACCATCGTTTATTTGTTATTAAAAGATCTCACATAGACATTGTATACTATTCATTTCTATTGTTAATAATCAAAATGGAATTTTATAATAGATATATTTATGGATAATGGAATACAAATACTTAAGTATTTTTCGTTGAAGGTTACATTTAATTAACTGCTTTCAATTACTCTGTGTCTCCAACTTTCAACAAAGATTTTGTAGTCAAGTATGTAATGTATTAGATGTTGTTTCACACTTGTTATGCGCATGTGTTCGTAACCACAATTTGAGAGAAATACTAAAATATGAACTAAATTTAAATTTTATGAATATTGGAGTTTTTAATTATATTCTTAGTAAACCTTCGAGTATTTCGGCAATTAAAGTATATGAATTTGTTAATGATTCTCTCAAACTAAATTAGTCTTAGTTTTTCGAGCCTTGACATACAGGCTGAATATAAAGGCCCCTTAAAAAAATTGTAATAATCAAAAAGTTACCGTTTATGTGATGTATTACGAGTTGCATTTCAATTTTGTTCTGAATTTATTAAAATCTGTCAGAATATTGACTACTTTAATGTGTAAATACGTCACACTCAATCTCTGTGTCTATTTTCCTTTTATTTTAAAATATATTTCATATGATAACAATATAAAGAATAGTCAACAAGTATTTTTTTAAAAGAAAGTGCTCACAAAATATATGTGAAACATTTTGTGCTTTTCATCGTTTTCGCTGTTTGTAAGTCGCTTATCTACGTTCGGCGCGCCGCCCAATTCCATTTCGCGCCAATAGTGAGTCAAATAAGTGTGCATGTTATAGTTACCTAGTTCGCCAGCCGCTTTGACGTCTATATTGTCGACTCCGGAACCTATGCGCACGATGATCCGAAGTGCCTTGAACTTCTCTAGATCTTCCTTGGTAAGGATGATGGTGTGCCACATGAGCGCGCCCACGGCCTCGTTAAGGACTTTCTCGTGTATTTCGGAAGTGGACTGCGCGTCGCAGAACGCTACCGTTGCCACGTCCTTCAGTATTGGCATCTCGACGGTACAGTCTCGACCGTCGAGTAATGCCACTAGGGGCCTGGAAGTAACAACATCAAAATTATAATAATTACATTACATTTTTATCCTACAACAAGTTTAAATTTATAAAATATTATAAAATATTTTGTTATAATATCATTAAATATTATTTATGATTAATATTATTTTTAAAAGTGAACAATTTTATTACGTTTAAAAAAAATAAATATGTATAAATATAAACAAATATATTTGTTTGAACGTTTATTGGTCGTAGGGTTTTTTTTTTCATAAATGGTTAGCTGTGTTCCGAGGTAAAATTAAAATATTTCTCATTTAAATTTAGGGATAAAAATACCATTGGACGTAAACATTTAAAACGAAATTAAATATTTGCATCAGTTTAAAACACTAGTTATATACAAAAATACTTAAAGCGACACGAATTCACCGAATAAGCGATTCCCACAGCAAATTAATCAAGTGTAATTGTTTCGCCGTCGAGTAATTGTTGGACATTCTGCCTGGGAATTACTGAACGTAGTTGCGGTTTCCATGTTAGGAATGCTATAAGAACGACTATTACGAAATCTTTCCTAATATAACATTAAATTTTTATAAGGAATTAATATTTGATATAAAATTTTAGTTACGTTCATTAAAGTAGTGTGATTTCGTTAAATCGTGAGATTTAATTTATCGAGTTTTAATTTTACTTTTTTTATTGTAAAGTTAAATGTAAAATAATTTATTGTATTTTATTAATATGAACTTTCGTTTTCAAACTTAGATCTTAATTTATATGATTCTTAAATTATACAGTTTTTAATAAAAAATATAGCGTTTTATAGATACCGAATATAAACCTAAATTAATTTAATGGAAAATCCTTATGAAGAGATCAAGCAATTTGCCTAAAAATGTTATTATAGCAAAACCCGATTATATTAAAGACGAAAAGTAATCTCTAACCAAAAACCCACAATGTCAACGACCGAATCGAACCGATGGACAAATTGGATTCCAAATCAAATATCGGCTACTCGGGACACGGAATCTAACATCCCAACTAGATTAAACCGATTGAAGAGACCCTTCCACGACTCTGGAATAATTAAGGCCGTGCCAGTACGATTAAACTAATAAATTAAACTTTCGTCATAGCGAGGCAGAATTATTATTATTGCCGACGAAAACTTTCGGCGGGCGAAACGAGAAAGTAATTCCGAGGGTTGAAGTTACGGAATTTCGACGAAACTTTACCCGAGCAGACGATAACAGATTTGGGGGCAAACAAAGAGATGGGGTAGCATCGGAGGCGAACCCTTTGGGCAAGTTTTGATGGAAAACAAATAGGATTAGAGCGGAAAAAGAATAAGTTGACTGTACCCGATGGACGAGGCTTTGTAGGTTTGCTGAGCGATGGACGTACTCCCAAAGTCAATTAGTGGCCGGTGACAAGACCTTATACTAGCAGATTGTTTAGTCGCAGAAACTTTTGACTAACGGTCCAAACAAATGGGTCACAAGTTTATACAAAACATAAATACCAAATATACCAAAGTAATTTTGTCAGGAGTTTCGCAATTTTAAATTTATATATTTACTAATACTGATTCGTATTATTTCTTTATTGATATATCATTTACGGATTTCAAATGTTTCGAATCGAATAACAGATGGCACGAGACCGAATGTGTTTAAGTTTTAATACTAGAAATTTATTGGTTTAAACTAAAGAATTCCCCTAACGAGTTTATAGCGGAGCTGCAATGCAGGCAGTCATAGAAACGTTAGATAGGTCAAGGCGAGATGAAAGTAGTAAAATGTTGTTCTTTATTATAAAAACATACACATTTAAGTTATCCAGCAAGCTCTACATTTATTCAGTATAAAAAAAAACTTTTCATTTTAAAATACGTAGTAAGTAGTGACGATATATGAAAATATTTTTGCAAGAATATATCCTAGGAATTACATCCTAAATAAGAAAAACATCTCATTGTTAAAGTCAGTTTGCAGATTAATTTTAATAAAATTTTGTATCATGTACCCAGAATAAGTTACTATATACAGATTATAAGGAATTAGAAATACAAGAACAATAATTACAAAAAATAAAGATATGGTATAAGAATTTCACGTACTAAAAAAGCGAAAAATATGTTTTTATCACGATTTATTGCCATTTAATTCAGCACACGATTAGTACGCCGCGCTATTGCTACAGCTAAATCCAAGAGAAGTATTGCATGACTGGAGTTCATTCAAACCTCATTAGAAAGGATTAATATAATCATTACAACACGCAGACGGTCAAATTAACACGCAACAATTAATTAAAAATATTTTCATTAAAAAATAACTCGTTTAAAGGAAGTATTTTAATGTGATTAGTTCGTTCAAATTTTACCGAAAATTAACAGCCAACTAACGATTAGAATGACCGTTAAACATAAAAACTAAGGATTCGATCACGAATTGAACGTCGGTTTTAATCAAAAGTAGTTTCCGGGGCAGTGATTCTTTAATAGCAAATTACGTAAAATTTAATTAATTTTCAACATTTAGTTTACACAAAATTAATTAATTAATAAATAAATAATTTCAACGCATCTCTTTAAATAAATAAAGTGAAATTTATGAAGTAGATATAAACGATCACATATAAAGTCCATGTTAATTATAAAATTTTGATATTATATATATTTGTTCGGATAGAAGTTGTTACCGAAATTTTTATTTCTTTTGCAAATAAAGACTCGATAAAACCGTATGAAATCGAAATATAGCTCAGCGAAAAAAGATTTTTTTTTATATGCGCCGGGATGGCAAATGACTCTACTCCACCTGATGGTAAGTGGTAGTAGAGTCCAAACGCGACGACGGCCAGTACAAACGGGAAGAGTTCTCTGTACTAGCCGTCCCCGCCTTGCCGGCCCGCAAGATGCCTCTTCACGCCTCGTTTGAAGGAACCCGGGTTGTAAGAGGAGGGGAACACGTGAGCTGGTAAGGAATTCCATTTTTTGGTAGTGCGACAAAGAAAGGAGTTGCCAAATTTCTTTGTGCGCGATGGAATTGAATTATTATCAATTATCCGAAACCATCGTTGTTCCCTTTTAACGTCGGTATCGTATCCTAAAGTTAAATGGAAATGGCGCGGAAAATTGTGAATAAACTGATGTATGTATAACTATAACAATTTATAACGAATATATTATTGTTAAATTTTATTGACACACGTATTATGTACTTTAATTTTATCAAAATTCAGATAATAATTGTTAATCGTTTAAAAGTTTATAAGTATATTATTATATTATAACTGGACAACATGGTATAATCTTTATGTTTGAATACATCTTATCCGGCTTTTAGCTGTTATTACATTGTTGTTAGTTCGTGTTTAGGAAAAGAATATATCGAAGGCATGACCCAATCTTGTGTACAGAAGTTCATAGTTATCATTTTAAGCTATACCAAAAATAACTTCTATGTTTTAAGTATAATTTCGTTTTCAGAAATAGTTTACAAACATTTTATTTTATTCTCAACAATTTAAAGGCAAAGGCCACACCTTTAATTATATTAATTAAATTATGAAATGCAAAAAAGGGGTTCCGAAAAAAAAACCAAATTACTTATATATAACTTCATTTTTATAGCAATAGTAAACTATTATGATTTGAGTTTTCGAGATATGAGATTATTGTATATTCGTATAATATAATATAGACTTAAATAATACTATTCAATGTAGCGAAAACATTTTACTAATTTTAGCGTTTTTTTCCATTGTAATAATATATATTAATAATAAAAAATCCAACCCGCATTGGAGCAGCGTGGTGGAATAAGCTCCAATACCTTCTCCTCAAAACGAGGAGAGGAGGCCTTTAGCCCAGCAGTGGGACATTCACAGGCTGTTACGGTAATAAAAAATCTATATAGATGTGTGGTGACCGTCGTCTGTGTCATTAAATTTCCGAAACGCAAGACTAACACTGAATGTCAAAAGTTTATCTCTAATCTCCGAGTTAGCACGAGAGACAAAGTTAATGCATCCGGTAGATTTTATCGTGTTTGTACTCTATGTCCTTTTATCAAGATCACGAGTTCAATGGACTAAGTAATGAATGGCACCGTTTTAAAGTTTCGTTCAAGAACTGTGGAACTTATTTAAGTTGCTATGTATATTATGAACGTGAATAGTGGTCCGTTCTGGGCAGTTAAACGCAATGCGGTCGACTGCAGTGGGTGATTGCTCTCTTAAAGTTCTGTATAAATCGTGCCTTTGCAATTATTTGGTATAAAACACAGTTTTGTCACTCTTAGCTTACTAATAGCAAAACATTTACTAGTATTATCAGTGTGATCGGTATTCAGAAATAAATAATATGATAAGTAATAGCAACAAAAATCGGTATTTACAGGTATAATTATAACAGTATGCCATAACTAACAAACGTTTGTATCTTACCTTATATAAAAATATATAATTAGAGTAATAAAAACCAAAACATATTAAATACATTTCTGAAAAAATGTTTCGATGATTCGTTTTGCTTACCTCGACTGCAGGGGTCCATTTGCGATAGGACCCCGCATGCTATCCATACGCGCTCTCTTTGGCAGCATCTTGCGTTTGTCCATTTAAAGCGGCAGAGCCGCTTTAACTACCGCTCCGCAGCGCGTCACCTGCGAACAAATTTCCATTAATTACGTGACAGTCGAGATAAGTTTGCAGAACTGAAATATTTTCGCTACGAAACGAAAACGTGTTATGAAACTCAAGTATTAGGTATTTTGTGAGTTTTTAAATTAATTATACGTGATTTAATATTTGAGGAAACTTCGAGAATAATATTATACAGTCTGTATTGTATACACTTCATTGGTATTCGCGGGCGACTATGCTTATGATTCTAATTTAAGAGAGAAATGTAAGTTGTATTTTTAATTAACTTGTAAAACATAATCTTATTTTTATTATAAATATTAAAATGTGTTCGTTACATCTAAAGAAACACATTAAAATTATACAAGTAACTGTAATAAAATATAGTATACTTTCTTATTTACTTTTATGTATAGAATAGCCGACATGTAACAGATATTTAATTTTACTATCGTAAAATCATTCTCTACTGATCTTTTAAAACGTTTTTCATGTACAAACGACCTCGTACTTTATTTACAGTGGACTGGGGTTATTTTAAAGTAAAAATTAAACCATCGTTCTTCTAAAAATGCAAAGTTCAAATTTATCACATTTTTCACTGACATTCCACATTAGGTAATAATTGGTTTCATCGATTAATAT
Organism: Nymphalis io; assembly: GCF_905147045.1. Taxonomy (NCBI): domain Eukaryota; kingdom Metazoa; phylum Arthropoda; class Insecta; order Lepidoptera; family Nymphalidae; genus Nymphalis; species Nymphalis io. The sequence goes on from NC_065912.1 coordinate 7,146,810, forward strand.
TAATTATTATTCGAGTCGTAAAATAAATAACTAATAACAAAACCAGAAAAATTGTAAATTATGAGAAACCCTACACGGAAGACTTACAATCTTCTCTTAATCCATAAACTTTTCTAAATTTCAAAATTCCCATTAAAAAAAATTAAAGCTCAAAACAATGGAACGACTGAGTTTCAACAAAAGTAATCATTATTTTCGAAGCCTTTCAAATACTTACATGAAGTACAAGTAAAAAGTTTTTTTACAAACGAAAATTCTTAACAATTAAAAAAAAATATTCTTCTAAGTACTAATGTAAATATAATATAACGGCTACGCAGAACAGTAGTGCCTCAAAATTACCCCCAACGTAATGGGTTATAATTATATTTTTTTTATAGAATAGGTAGGCAGACGAGCATATGTGCCACCTGATGGTAATTGGTCACCGACGCCCATAGACATTGGCATTGTAAGAAATGTTAACCATCGCTTACATCACCAATGCGCCACTAAACTTGGAAACTAAGATGTTATGTCCTTTGTGCCTGTAATTACACTGGCCCAGTCACCCTTCAAACCGGAACACAACAATCCAAGTACTGCTGTTTTTCGGTACAGTATCTGGAGCTTGCACAAAGCCCTACCACCAATAGATATAGTATATCAATTGTATAATTTTTTTTTTTTTATGGAATAGGAAGGTGGACGAGCTTATGGGCCACCTGATGGTAAGTGGTCACCAAACGCCCTTAGACATTGGCATTGTAAGAAATGTCAACCATCGCTTATAGCCAATGCGCCACCAACCTTGGGAACTAAGATTTTATGTCCCTTGTGCATGTAATTACACTGGCTCACTCACCCTTCAAACCGGAACACAACAATATCAAGTATTGCTGTTTTGCGGTAGAATACCTGATGAGTGGGTGGTACCTACCCAGACGAGCTTGCACAAAGCCCTACCACCAATTATTATCATAAAATCACATAACCGAAATATACAGATAAAAACATAATAAAACAATGAACATTGAACACGACACATTCACAATATAACAATGAAGAATCTCTTGTCCCAAAAATTAGTTGTAGTTAGTCTGGTTTGTCGTTTCTTTGTTAAAATTTGGTTACAAATTTCAATGACCCGTACAATAATAATACGATCGATATTAAAGCAAATACTATTTGAATACAAATAGTTAACCTAGATTTACATAACTAAAACGATTAAACGCAAAGTCAATATGCACTAAACGTAGCTACGCGTTTTTCATGCATCGCAATAATTCACTTTTAATTTGTATGCGAGAATAAATCCGCGTGAACCGTATACACAATGACGATAATTAAAGAGCAGGGCGTGTATAATAATGCCTTGTGAGAACCGCTTTAATGATAACGAAAGCAATTACAGTTCGAGAGCTTTGTCATCATGAAACTATTGAACGATTACGTTAGTTATCAACTATTATTGTAACATAAAAGTGTATTTATTATAAAAAATAAAATTGCTGGACAAATGCTACACGAGAGCATCATCATTCACAAGAGAGAAGCTGACGATTTATAATTCGATCATTATGATCGTATATATTTCGAGAAAGACATGTTATGATTGTGCGTGTTTCAAACATAATTTTTTAATGCTTTGAACACTGAAGCAGCGGAGAAAAAATTACTAAGCAGTGTTTTTGTCTGTTTATGCATATATGTATATGAATATTGCTGTTCTCTCATTGGTAACGAAACTGATATGATAAACGAAACTTTATAATGAGCCATTTATCAACCAAACAGAGTGTACATATTTTGTTGTCATGAGAAACTAAAGTATTCGCATTTCGCAGGCATAAGTTGTTAACAATACCTATTCATATTATTTCAACATACGCAGTTATTACCATGTGTGAACGAACTTTTAAACACGGTTATCACTGTTAATCAAATTAAGATAAGAATAACCAAAAGTACAGATAAGATAAGAATGAAATGCAATGTCGTATAGCCGTAAACAAATATAAAAAAATCATATAAAATATCTTTTACTATCTAGTTCAAAATAATTATTTTAAAACAAGTTCTTATAAATAAAAACATATAAAAAATTAATTTTAGTATAATTAATTGTATAAGCCCAAGCATTGAAAGTGTGTTCTTGAAAAAGTTTCAGCTTGATCAATTTGATAGAACGAGTTTAAAATCAATGTTATTTATATGAATTGAACTTAAACGTATTATGCCCATAATCTCAAAACCTATAATACAATAGTGTCGAATTTCGAGCCTAATGGACTATGAGAACGATCCATATATCTCAGTATAAATTCGCTAGTTCCAATTGCGAATGATTGCTGTGGTCGAAATCGATCAGGAATAAATTATAGCTTTATATACATTCTAATTGTGTTATTGTCTCTGTTCAATATTACAACTCTCAATTGAAGTCACCAGCAAATCATTCAGACATGTTAATATACGAACTAGGTCAAACAGTAGCCGACTAAACTGTTTTACGGAGCATTGGAACCTTTCCAATTGACCTTAGGACGCATAAAAAGATATTCAGTGAAAAAAACTTCGTTCGATTTTTTGACGTCATCAATAATATATACCTTTTATGCAATATACATGTGTGTGTGTGCGTGTGTATTAGTGAAACTCGATGTGGGTATATCCGTTTAAGATAAATAGACTTGATCTACCACTATGAAAATTGGCCCCTATATACATATTTTTATGCATGAATTTTTTTTTATGCTAACCACTCTATTCTAACTCGCCGTTAGATGGCATTAAACAGCGCATTTATTTCTGCACCGTTCAACTGATCTCCACGTAAACCAGGACGTCTGCCAGGTTTTGCTAGTTAAAATATAAAAAAAATAACATGAATAATAAAACAATGTTCTCAATCTACGAGTTCACGAATCATTTATCTGATTGGATGTAAGCTTTTCACTTGTGTGAAGGTGTCCGAGATAATATCTTGGTTGGCTCGTGAGTCATATCGGATAATTGCTTACCAAAAAGCACTAACACCAGTCATTAAACCATTCATAATAAAATAGAACAACACAAACACCTTTTTCATGAACTACATCACTACACTTGTAAGAAATGTTAACCATCGCTTACATCGCCAATGCGCCACCAACCTACCAATTCTAAAAAAAAAAAAAACCTTCAAACCGTCAAACCGCGTAAAACCGAAGCAGTATAATAAAAATAATTTATAAAATAAATACAATATCTTTACCGGACTGATTTGCTTCCACGAATTTTATTAGAGCGTGCCGTTTAAACGAACCCTAATCTAATCAACCACTCCTTCGGTAGTTCTATACGATGGCACCCATTATTTTACGAAGTAATCAACTTACTGGCGCTTCTTATATAAACTACGATTAAATTTTATTATTCATGTTATTTTTTAAAGTATTAATCAAAGCTATTATGTAATTTTATTAATAAAAATAATTAAGGTAATATTTATTTATCTAAACATGTGTGAGTGTGTGGGTGTATTGCGTGGATTAAATCTTACAACAAATTTTTAAATCAATTCCACTCAACCTATTGAGTTGAAATTTTGTTTACACTTTTAACGCCGGTGACAATACAATTCTAATATACTAAACTTTATTCGTTTAAATGTTATTATTTTTATGATCGGCCTCACTTGTAAACGTTACTTTTTTTATAGAATAGGAAGGCGGGCGAGCATATGGGCCACCTGATGGTAAGTGGTCACCAACGCCCATAGACATTGGCATTGTAAGAATTGTTAACCATCGTTTACCTTACCAATGCGCCACCAACTTTTGGAACTAAGATGTTATGTCCCTTGTGCCTGTAATTACACTGGCTCACCCAACCTTCAAACCGGAACACAATAACACCAAGTACTGCTGTTTTGCGGTAGAATATCTGATGAGTGGGTGGTACCTACCCAGACGAGCTTGCACAAAGCTCTACCACCAGTAGCTTAGCAGCTGTTTAGTTAAACACTTATTTCGCTCTTTTAGGCATTATTGATTTGATTTATTTGAAAGAAGAAGAAGTCACAGTATTGTTCAACTAAACCTAAAGTCCTAAACGACGTTTTAAATGAGGGAGTATAGGTTTAAAGCTTGAAATTTATAAAGCGTAAGGCTTTAAATTTTTTTATTAATATATTTTTTTAAACCTGATATTCTCTGCATATTTGGTTTCTTTTCATTTTTACTAGTTTGACTCTTGTTTATTGTCACAATCACATTATATTCAATGCGTATTATAATTCCTACGAGACTAGAGTTCCATTAAAATAATGAGTTCGTTATTTGAAAAGTAAACACTGAAATATCTCTTTTGCAAGGTAAAATTACAGTAAATATGATAAAATGATATTCGTCCAATAAAAAAAACAAAAAAAGTTCTCTCGAAATACAATATATAACCACTTACCTAATCAAATATTGATATGTTTATATTTTTAAATGAAATTTACTTAAATATTCATGTGGATTTCATCTCAGCAATGGGATTAGTAGTCTATATAATCCTGTCTGAATAAAACAACGTATTGTTTATCCTCTTGCCGTTATTCACGACAGCTTTTAGATCTATCGGTATATCATGAAATTCAGAATATGCGTAACGAAAAATATTTCATTAAAAGTACTGAATATATACTTTAATTAATTAAAGACCACTTAAATAAAACAATAATCTTTGCATGTATACAAATGAGAAGACATATAATGAGAATCAATATAAAAAATACATAAGTTCGATGTTCAATGTTCGTGTATTTCGCAACAATTTTAAAGTGAATGAATGATCGTAAATGTCGTATAAAGTGTTGTTTCAATTTAATATTCTAGTTTTTGTGCAAACATTCGAGCGATAACAAGATAACAGTGGTGCTTGTACGAATAACCGCCCACGTATAAATGTTATTTATTAGCTACGATTCTAATTAAAGGGCACACACGATACTGTTTAAATCATTTTGAAAATGTATATAAATACATAATTATCCTGTCGTTATAAGCAAACTTATAATAAAACAGGGATATTTATGTGTTTTTACGATTATTTTATTATTATACTTGAGCATGGCAACAATGAGTTCGTAATTATTTTTATTATTATATGTAGTAAAAATTTAATCGCAGTTAATGCTTTAGCACCGTTAGTTCAAATGTTTTTTTATTTAAATTTCGAAACTGAACATCGGGCATAGACGATTTTTAATAACAATTGATGAATATTTCTGTAAAACAGACAAAACGTATGGAGGAACTGCTCAACTTATTCGACTTTGCCTATCGATTACCTATCGATATTCAATTGTATGTAAAAATATTAATGCGAGATCGCTTCGACAACAATAATAAATTACCGCGTCTAAAGCCTGACATGACAAATTCAATAGCCCGTTTATTCCACAATGCTATATAAGATAACGTTACGCTAAACGTCAATCAATCTTGCAAAATGTAGACAAGTACTCATTTGTATGAGATAGGCATGTTTAACCCACATTTAAAATGGATGGAACCGCGAAAATCACAGTAGTAGTCTACATTATAAGGAGCTGGAGACGTTTTTCATAGCGTTTAAATTCAGGAACTCCCGATAAAGAATGAAACATTATTTTTGCGTTAGTGATCCATTTATTGAGGAAGGCTTAAATAAGTTATTCTGGCAAACAGTCAAATGTATAAAACAAGCATGTTTACTCCAAATATAACGCGAGTAAAGCCGCAAAAGGCAGCTAGTTTATATTATAAATATGGTTATACGCGTTAATCTCATAGATTCGAATTATTTTAGCTTTAGTAAACCTAAATCAATATAATTAATTGCATGAAAACTACACGTATAACGAAAAATATTCATTTTTAAATTCTCTACGAATAAACATGAATTTCATACTAAATGCTCTTTTAACATTGTAAATATGTTTATTGTTCTAATTGAATCAATCGATTATTACGTCAAGGACCGTTAATTTGCTTAGAGTATATCGTATGAGTAACGCGTCACAAACGAAAAAAAAAAAAGAAAGTTGAACGGGTTCGAAAACGTAATTCATGAGAATGAATGAACGATCAATAACTGTATCTACTCACAATTTCAATGTCATTAGGGTTGAAGTTCGCAAAACGGTCTTGGTCTCGCCGCGCTCATTTTACCTAGGGCAGAAACAACTTGTTGAGTTACTAGTCTAATTTACGACCTTACCTACTGAGGGGTGAGCTTTATATTATGTGTTTAGTGAACTTGTATTGTGGTAATTTTATAAATGTTATGCGTTCATTAGTAGGTCACCATTTTAATATTACTAATAAACCTCGTTATCGGACAATGTTTCACTCAGGACAAGCAGATGACTATATATGACAAAATTAAATAGTTTTCAGATTAATCAAGCTATATGTAGATGATTCTTTAATCGTTATTATAATTACCTACATATATGAAACTTGCTATCTTTAGGCTTTTAGGAATTTAGATAATTATCAATAATAATTTAAATCTTTGAACTACGAACGACCCTCCTCTACTTAACTGTTAAGTCAGTTATTTTCTGACGTAATCGCGTGTATTGCGTGTGACTTTGTAAGATCTGTTAAATGATGAATTTTAAATAAAATTAGAAGCAAAGTCATCGTTAGAAAATTTATATATAATTATTTCCTATCTGTACTGTTTATTGTTTATTTCGGGCAAAAATAAATTCGTGAAAAATTTGGCAAAAAAAAAAAAACTTTAATAACGGCTAACGATAATTTGTTATCGAAATTGTGTTCTATTATAGATATAGCTTTGTTTATTTTTACTCCCGCCATTTAAGTAGACTATACATATTAAGATATACAACGCCCTTATACAAAGTTTTATGGCAGACATATGTCATGTAACATGTACATAGCCAATTAACTTTATCCCATACAATAAAACATACAAATGTAATACATGCCGATCGCAATCTGGAAGCTCCTTACGATGTATAAGACATAAAATATTTATCTTGTATTTTTGTCTGTATTCTTAAAGTTTATCAATAACTTATCTCAATATAAGACGGAGTGCTATGGTAATAAAGTTTATAATAAATATATATATATCTGTTATATCTGAAATCTTGTCTGAAATTATATCTACTGGTGGTAAAACTTTGTACAAGCTCGTCTGGGTAGGTACCACCCACTCATCAGATATTCTACCGCCAAACAGCAGTACTTGGTATTGTTGTGTTTCGGTTTGAAGGGTGAGTGAGCCAGTGTAATTACAGGCACAAGGGACAAAACATCTTAGTTCCCAAGGTTGGTGGCGCATTGGCGTTGTAAGCGATGGTTAACATTTCTTACAATGCCAATGTCTGTGGGCGATGGTGACCACTTACCATCAGGTGGCCCATATGCACGTCCGCCTTCCTATTCTATATAATAAATAACAGAAAAAATAAAAATCGACTGATGCAAGAATTTAACATTAAAATCAATCAAATTAAAAATATACCTTATGCAAGTAAACCTTTACGTGCACTTTTGTATAGGTTTTTTTATATGTCTGTCTTTCTGTTTCACGTCTCCGATAGCCATTTTAATAAATAATTTTAAATTGTACGCACAAGTACCAAACCGCACACCCGGATTTAATTATTTAAAGACATTATTTTGATATATATATATAAAACTAACAGAATTAAATATGTAAGATATGGTAACAGCATTCTTCAAAACATAAACAATATATATATTGAAGTAGGTCATTAGTTAATCAATACCAATGTTGTATGTAGTCAATAGTTATATTTTAGTGACGACACAAATTATAATTTTAACGTAAACATCGTTAAGCAATTTATATAACAATATAAGGAAAAAATCAAACAAATATGCGTTCATTTATGTTTAATTGGGTGTTATTCCTATTGTAAATATATGCCGAGATGGCCGAGCGGTTAGAACGCGTGAATCTTAACCGATGATCGTGGGTTCAAACCCAGGCAAGCACCACTGCATTTTCGTGTGCTTAATTTGTGTTTATAATTCATCTCGTGCTTGACGGTGAAGGAAAACATCGTGAGGAAACCTGCATGTGTCTAATTTCACTGAAATTCTGTCACATTCTGAGCAGCGTGGTGGAATAAGCTCCAAACCTTCTCCTCAAAAGGGAGAGGAGGCTTTAACCCAGCAGTGGGATATTAACAGGCTGTTACTGTTAAATTTAGAAGTTTTAAAACGATATTCTAATATATTTTAAATTTATCTTTAGGTTAATAAAACTATTAATTAGCTTGAGTCTGTTCTGCTCTTCTGCTTGTTAAATGTAAAAATAAATAAATATTATTAAACTCTCATTAAAATTATAGTATTCGTTAACATAAAACACAAGAGAAAATGACTTATAATAACTAATTATACTAATTTTAGGTATTTATTTGTTATATTGAAAAATTGTAAACAATTAAAATACAAAAAAAAAAAAAAACTGAGTTTCTTTAGCTGGTTCTACTCTGGTCAGTATATTCTCTTTTCCGAATCGGTGGTTGTTCCTAATTTGACAATCTATAAGTAAGTATAAGTATTAAATATAGGATTTTGATTTGATTTATTTTATACTGATACAGTGATATTTATTCGCTGATGTAATGTTCGTTTCTGAGCTGTCCCGTACGAAATGTGCTTAGTGATTATCTTCCTCAAAACAATATAATTAGATAAGCATCTGTAATCTCTATCACGTGCTAATCTAATCACACTATTCGCTAAGCCGCACCACATTTTTGGGCTTCAATGTAGTTTTTTATATAACATTGCAAGAAAAATAATTTGGCAGACTCACTAGGTCCAACTTCCGTGATCATTTGCTGGATTTTTAGTTTTTCTTAATTACTTTCTACGATTCCTTAGTCTACTCAAGGGTTTAATTGGGATGCATATATTAATTATTAATTGACTCGAGTTTAATCAAACAGCTCCGTTAACCCTGAATCAAAAGATGATATAAAAATTTGAAATATTTAGTAATATTTTAATCTATAAATTATAAATAATACTTCAGTTTGGAAAAAACCTAACCACTGAGCTTCCTGCCGTTTAACATCAGTTAAATATACATTCCAAACTGATGATAATGTAAACGTAGTACGTTTCATTTAAGCTTGTAAAATAAGCGGCCACGGCCGCCAACCTCTAGAGAGATTAGCCAACTGCGGAGGACATATTATAGTGCACGAATGTGTGCGCAAATAAAGGTGCACTCTCTATTCCCTAACTCTCATAATCCGATGGGACGGCATTACTACACGACCTGAAAGAGTTCAGGCGCAAGACTTGCTTCAAAGCATGCTTTCCGAGGCATGGAATTGTACACACTTCCAACTTCCAGACTCCGGCTCCTACTGAGAATTTTGACAGAGAAACTCAATAAATTCGCGACCCGGGATTTGAACCCAGGACCTCCGGGTCTGAACTCTTACATGTAGCTACTAGGTCAACGAGGCGGTCTATAATTATAACCCCTAACAATGCGACAAATATTTTGACATACACAAAGTTCACAAGAATAGTTTCCCACATCTGCTGCGTTTCGGAACTTTGTTCCTTATGAGAAAGGCTACAAGTAAACTTGTAATTCGATTAGTTTCCTTTTCCAGATTCTTCAATCCGTTATTATATTTAAACCTGACCTTATGTGTTTATATCACCTCAATAAATGCATCGCAATTGGATGGAAAAAAATAGGAGACTTATTTACTTTTCAATTTTTATATTAGATTACGAATACGTATAGCAATAGAAGTACAAATAGTTTCGCCGCTGTCATTTAATGTGTTTGCTTAGGCATATAACGAATGGTTCGCAGAATCAATTAACCGTTACGTGTCGTTATCTCTGAGCTCGAACATGTCACTCGACGGCGACCTTGCACTGAATTAATTACACGTTCTCTCACGTTACTACGGCGTGCAATTTATCTTAACTCGTGGAATTTAATTTCTTCTGTATATTTTATACTTGAAATTAATCGTAATGTGTATTATATGAATTAGCTTGTTACAAAAAAGAAAAAAACAGTACATTTCTTTATTTTGTTGTATGTGTAATATTTGACAAAAGATTATAGAGAACCAAAACACAAAGTAAACTAATTTAATAAAAGTTATAATAACTTTAAATAAATAAGTAATTCAATTAAATGTTGGACAGATGGGCTCAACATAATTAATTAAAATAATTTGGAAACGTCTGTTTAGAATGACATTAAAATAAGTTCTAAAATTAATTTCGAATAACAAAACTGATATCCATAGTTATTCAAAAACATTAAAAAGGGACGGGCACGAGTTATGGAATTGATTGCGTTATGGGTCTTTGGAAATTTTATAAATAAGAAATTGCAATAGCCATCTATTGCCCAAACATGAGTTTGTTACAATTTATACATTATATTAAATATAATCTAGGATTTAAAAAAATAAACGTTACCGTAAAAACGTTTCTACAATAATCTAGAACGTTTTCAAAATTAACATAAGCAAATGAATACGAAGACACGAATATTTTAAGGGAATTAGCATTACGATTTTATGTACTTACGCCGGCAATGTCTGTAGCGAACCAACATAATGCATAAATTATTTAAATAAATATATAGTTTTACAATAACCAAGAACCATTGCTTTCGTTATCGTTTACTAATTTTTGGAACTTAATTAATTAAGTTGAAACGTGTTGCACGTTAATATAATTTACATGATCCAGCAATTTATATATTTTATACTTCGTTATAGGTAACGTAATTATATATACTTTATTCAACTAAAAGTGCTTTCAGAAGAAGAAATAATTGTCAAAATGTTGTCTAAGTATTTAATTCAAATTGTAACGAGATATAATAAAGAACAAATACTATTACCCTTTTTAGATTTCACAAGAAACTCGAATAAAATTATCATAGTCAATAAAAACTCCGTAACAGCCTGTGAATATCCCACTGCTGGGCTAAAGGCCTCCTCTCCTCTTTTTTTGAGGAGAAGGTTTTGGAGCTTATTATATAGCTTAAACTCACGGTCACATAACGTATTACGTTTTCATAATCATTATACAAATTAAGTTATTTTCCACTTCTTACCATTACATATTTGTATGGAATAATTTAAAAAAAAAAATCCCAAACATTTTGGTTTATAAAACGTTTTGATTTCGGTTATTTCTTATTGAGATATTTGATAAGAGTTTTATAAAAAAAAATGCTTTATTGTTAAATATTGTCAAGCGTTATAAATTTTATACAAATGAATACTGATGTCATCCTGACCGATTTCGGCCACGGCGCTCACTGTCGAGAAACAACAGGCGACTACACAGGACATGTTTAAGTGCACAAGTTTCCTCCCAAACACAAATCTATGTTCCCTCAACTATACAATAAAGTTAATAAATCATTCAGATGCGAAATGTAGACAAGACCCGGTAAGCCTAAATTATCAATATATTTAGTTTATCTATTCGCAGGGACTATTCAAAGCAACATTCATATTATTCAATACCAAATGAATGTTCAAATAACTTAATGATTATATACTACCTCATTAAATACCACATATCCATCACTTACTATTGTAAGCAAACGAGAAGCGCGTTTCATTATCTTCGAAATAATAGCAGACAACTATTAAGGTAAGTTAGTATTTATCGTACATTATAAGGCTTATTACGTTTATATAACATGTGTAAGGCGTACTTCTCTATTTCAGTACGTATAGAATAAAAATGTTAAGGATCACCGTGACTGTTTCACTTGAATGAAATGTGAAGATAACCAAGAATATCAATTTCATGAAAGTAGGTCACCTTTATTCTTTATTTTATTCGGAATAGACGGAAGATTCGGTAAGCAAGTTCCAAATTTAAATAATTGTTTATTTAAGGTTATGATAGCTAAAATGTTATATTGCAGAACTTCTTTGAAATTATTATATAATATTTTGCAAATATAAAATGTTTGTAAATAAATAAGATATTAATGTAACAAAAAACAATACATTTATTTTCATGACTTTAATCTATTTAGTGTCTTTGGTCACGTAAATATTAATCATTTAATATTTGATTATATTTTAATCATGTCAAATATGCACCAGGCATTACTAACATTCAAATATTAATCAATTTAAATTTTACTTAAAAATATTTAAATTCATTTTAATCTTAAGCTTATAATTACAAATAAAGATTATGTTTGAAAACCTCTTTTTGAATAACATTGTTATGATTTTACTATCCCGAATACTTCGCGAAACAAAATGCAAAAAACCAATTTAATCAGTCAATATTTTGTATACTGAAAGTTCAAGGGTGTACTCTCCAGTAACCTTATAAATTTTTGGAGGTCAAGTGCACGAAAAGGCAACTCTTCGAGAGTAACATTATTGTAAAAGAAACCGTATTTTGAAATGTTTTAGGGGTGTATTCGACTCACCAGCGCTGCTCTTGTGACGTAGTCAGGCTGCGATCACCGATCCATCGGCGCACCGGCATTGAGTTGACGCTCGCGTCGGCGCCACTTCGGACGCGCGTACGCACACACACACCACCGTCACTGTCACTGTACACACGCGTCCACAACACAGCACTGACACGCACTTACGGCAGCGCCGTCACACACCTGCACGCTGACTATGCACACTATGTCACCTAGAACAAGAAAAATTTAGGTTATATGAAGCCGTCGACAGATTTAAAATTAGAAGACAAGTATTTGGAACGTTGCAAACATTGCGAGTTAAAATTGAAATGTCAGCATAATAACCATCGATAAATTTATGAATACGCTTATTAAAACCGGATACTCTCGGGTGGTCTTTACTTGAAGCGCGGCTATTTAGCGTTTTGATTACTATGCAACATGTTTTACGAGCTTGTTACATTTACAGTGTAAATATAACGATGACACCGCAACAGTGAGTGCAGATATCGCTTGCACGCGGCTTTACTGAATAATAATCGTGTTGTAAACACGTTTTATAGCTTTATAAAGCGAAAATTGTAAAATATATGATAACAACTGAAACGTTTTTCACAAACCGTCATGGAAACAGACTAATTGCTCCGTTTACGTCACATGCGAGATAATATCGTCAGACTAATCCAGCCTTTGCAATTATAACATTTTTTTATTATACTTATGTAAAATAATATTTTCTATACATATGATTATTCAATTCCAAATTTGTTCATCACTTGATTAATGTATGAAAAAACTACAAGTATATCCATTATCAAATGTTTTCACATACATGAAAATCTAAATAATTGGTACACATTTTTATTTACATATAACTTGAACAGAAACAACAAACTTGCAAATAGCCTAACTTTTAAAAATTGAAAAATCTGATTAAAAAGTAAATAAGTTTAATTTCAGACATAGTTGTAACACCGACCCACATATTGCACGCCACACGGTAACGGCACTCAAAAAGATTATTTTTATAGCGTTACACGGAGACCAGCGTAATATTTTACGGTCCATAAAACAGGTACGGAGTAACAATGTAAACTTTATGATTCAGATGTTACCTGCATTGTTTCCGTCGTAGACTATATAGGATAATAGAAATTTACTCCAATAATATGGTTATATATACACAGGTAACGTGATATAATTCGAACGAATAGTGCAGTGTTCACTGCAACAAGTTTATGAACGTTTATCTGCGGGTTTAAATCCCGCTCTTCGTCGCTCCGTTATTTGTTGTTTAAGCTTGTAAAATTATAAGATTAGAAACTATCGATAAAGATTAATTAAGTAAAATTCAAACAAAAATACCAAACCCGTGACCCCTATAATTTAATTTCTCAAATATTATTTTTAGCGGATGCTTAGGTTATAAAATAAAATAAACTTATGTTCCAAATTTCAGCTTTCTAGGCTCAGTAGTTTTAAGTAGCCATTAAATATAATAACGATAAAAGCCAGTCATTATAACGATTTGATAATTAAAAAGGTTAAGGTAATTTCTTATTCTAACCACTTTCACAATACTATATCTATGTATTTGCGAATTCAGTTTTTTTATCCACGCCACATATTATACTAGTTTATACAATGATGAATATTCAAATCGATTCGTATTGTTTAATTTTGCAAGCAGAGATAACAATGTAATTACTGCGTTCGCAGCTACAATGTTGTTTGTTAATTTTGATAAACGAACGCTTTAGTTGGTGCACGTATTGATACATTCGAGTTAACATTATATAAGCAAACTTTATGTGAAATTATTATTATATTATCTACTGTTAGGGTTGCCAGTTAGTCATTTCATTCATTTTTAGACAAAGTAATATTATTAATAATGAAGGAAAGTTTGTTTTACCTTTATATGTGCATTACGCATTAGTTTTCGCCAGCCCGTTTGACGGGGGAGCAGTTGTTAGGAATGAAAAAGCAGCCAACGTTTTTTGAGGTACAAGCTTGCTTATGAAGCTAAATTGCATCATTTTCGGTTCAGTCGTTTACTCGTGAAAATGTATATAGATAGACAGGCTGAAAGTCAGATATTTATACATAAGACAGGAACATTCTTTGTATAAAAGTAACAGCCTGTGAATGTCCCACCGCTGGGCTACGGCCTTATCTTATTCCTTGTATGTACCACTCAAATTAGTTCCAATATTTTTTTCTTTACGAAGTTAAAATAAAAAAATTAAAAATTTAAATTATTGTTTGAGATTTGACTTCACTAAATATTACTTTAAAATGAAACAATTAGTCAAACCCGTACATAATTCTAATTATGAAACAAACTAAATATGCAACTAAAGTAAAACTAGGTTAATAAGAGGTGTACATACGCGCACTGACTCTGCATGCCTAATGATAATTTATATCATCATTGGGTGTGTATGCTAAAATCTAAATCACGTCATAAAATATACTCGATATTAGGCTTAATAAAAACAATATATGACAAAAAAATAGGAGTATACAAAATTCCATATGGATATATAAATTTTGTACAAACGTTAGCTACATATTCAATAAAAAAAAACAAACGCAAAATGCTTGAAACAAATTAAAGTAATACATAAAGATGATCAAAAAAACGTAAGTGCTTCAGAAGCCAATGTATTAATATAACTGAATATTATATAACGAGTTTTTTTTATTTATACGATATGATTTCGAGTACACTAATATTAATAGCCGTGTTTCTAATTTATGTCCTAGCAACACAACATTTGTCCAATAAATGCTCGGTAACGTAATAAATCATATGTTCAATTCGGACCGCTTCTTATTAAACTCAATGACGTTGTCATATGTATTTATTCCTGTATTGATTACTTTAATACATAATACAATACGAAACTGAGCCGATATTTCTCATATGGACAATCAAACTTTAGACGTATATTTTTGTCCTCTGAATAGATGACGAGAGACTTGATCCGGACTACGAGCAATTACATGCAATTACATGTTCGTTTAAAACATTCAACAACTGCTTACATAGCCCAACAGGGACTGTGAACTTTTTTGGACAAAACGCTTATTTACTTAGCAATAAGAAACATAAATCGCTTTATAAATTAAAAAAAATATATATATTTCCTAATCCATAACAATATATACCAATCTAAATATATGATTGAAACTGTATCTACTATAGAAACAGTAACGATGACGTGATTTATATGTAAAATAATAAATTAACAATTCCAACGAGCTGCATTGCTAACGCGATATCAGACTTGAGATGTTACGTCCCTCGTGTTCGTGATTAGGTTAGCTCAGTCATCTTTCACTCATATACATGTATGTATTAATACATGTTGTATGTATAATTTTAGTTTGAATTTTAATAATAAAAAAAAACCGGAATATATGTATGTATGCAGTTTTTACTCAATATATTTTAACATCTTTGTTTATCAAGAATCGTTCGACGAGGATGTTTGGGAAGGAACGGCCACGGCCACCGTCGTCTTGAAGGAGGTGCGTCATCACAAATCAAATCGTCTAAGTAATATTATAGTGTCTCATACTTAAAAGAATATATAATTCTAACAAGTGAACATTGTATATAAACAAAGTATTGATATTATAAAAACTGCTACATCACATGATAAAAACTAAACATGTTGGCCAAAGCAAACTTTTACTAAAACACAAACTACAACAAAGGTATAGAAAGCGAGGTGAGTGTATAAATTTCCGCAAAAAGTAACCGACAGACAACTCGGAACTATGTAGCGTCGGGACCGACTCGAGGAACTTTTAATTGCAAGGGCCATTGATCGCATACGCCAACGACATTTTCATAAAAAAATATCGTTACAACCAACGACGTTCTATTCTCATTCATATTTATCACGTATTTATAAAAAAAAAAAACCGAATATATACAAATATATTTTTCAGGTACAAACCTAGGTGTACAATAAACTAGCGGAGGGATGAAGCGGTACAAGTGTATACATTTCCCGAAAAAAAAAGAGATAGATAGTTGGATATAACGTAGACGCGACTCCGCCTCAAGTAACTTTTAATTGAGAGGGCCATTGATCGAATCCGGTGACGAGAATCTTGGTTATCCGAACGTTATGAAGTAATATTATAAATGTAAGATTGGAAAGATTAATTATAAAATATTATACACAACTACGCCACAAATATATATAGTTTTAAGCACATAAAAAATATCAATCAACTCACATCATCCAAAGTCGCGTAAGTCACGTCACAAAAAATAATAATCAGGAATACCGATCGTTACAAACTAAATCATATTCGATGTAAATAAAAATGAAATAATAATGAAAATAATCACATATTACTATTTTGTATATTATGTAAAACTTACAAAAAATATATGGTACGTAATCAAAAATGAACACTAATTGTGACAAAAATAGTAAGCTACGTTATTTACGAGCGTACAGGAACAATATTGAACTGGTACTGAGGAATGTTTCGAGCCAATGGAAATACATCAACTCACTTTTTAAAAGAGTAATGATATGTAGTAGCCTATAAATCAAATACCGAAATGTTGTGCGTTCATTTTATACAATATAAATTACATAGACATATAGTATACGAATGCGGATAAATCACAATATATCATAATGTAATCATTCCGCGTCTGTGTTCATATTATTCTAATTATTTCCTTAAGAATAGAAAATGAACAAAACAACATTTATATCTAAGCAATAAAAACCTCTATGTAATGCATTAAATGATTTATTTTTTATTCGAATTACACATTCAATATATAGTGAAACTCAATATATTAATATACATTATAGTAAAAATAATCTAATTTAATTTTGAGAGGGATTACCTTTATACCTATTAGAGAAAATTTAAATACATAAAATAACAGATTGCAAGTAGCCGATATTGAAATTATTATTTTAGCAGGTGGGCAGGCAGACGGGCGAATGAGTCGCACGAAAGTAAGCGCGTAACTAATACTCGTACTTTATTTAATAATATACATGTAACATATTATATGTTACCGTTGCATTTAGATAAATACTTTATCTAATTAACGGTTTATTATCGTTAATAGGTCTTTATTAGTTCAATAATACTTTACTTATAAACATTTATATGTAAGTAAGAGACACTTTTAACTTACCTCTCGTATTAAAACAGATTGTGTATTCCATTAACGTTACATCTCCCGTTGTAACTCGTAATGAAACTCGAGATAACGCTTCAATTAAAAGATAAATGCTGAAGATAATGACGGTCGCGCAGTTATCGTATTAATAGCGAGTCATCTCTTAGAGCCGCTTCACATTAGACCGGACCGACACTGTTCAATTGTGGCAAACGTCGTTGTCGATAAATCCATACGACATACACACGACACATTTATCGTGTCGCGTCATTCAAAGTGTCGATCGGACCTAGTGTGAAACAGTTCTTAGACAGCGAGTATAGAGCTACGATATTATCGGAACGATGAGAGATAAGTATTTTCAAACGACGACGGAATCTCTTTGAAAAGATTGATGCACGGAAAAGTATCTTACGGCGAAGAATTAGTGAGTCGTTATAATAACTTAATCACTGAAAATAGAACAAAAATATTTATAAAAAGAATATTTGTAGAAATTATTCACTTCAAATGTTTAAAATGTTCCTTATTATCTACTGGGTGATATATAACATGGCGATTGACGACACATAAATATAAAGACTTCCGAACAAACACTTTTTAATTATTTTAAAAAGAATACAATTTTTTTAAACGTATACTAATATTTCTATTATACCTCCAACTAAGTGGTAAGCTTGTGTTGGGATGCTAATACCCTACAGTAACAGGTACGAACCCACATCTTTTCAATTGTTAGACAGTCCGTATACCGTTAGGTCTATTGAGGCTATTCATGCCGAGTCGAAAATAAATTTAAAATTTGAATATTTAAGTGTTTCTTACTCGGCAAAAAAAATGTTTGTCGATAAGTTCTCCGAAAACTAAATAATTGCTTCTGAGAAATATAAAATTGTTTAGTTACAAAAAATCATTAACATTCAGAGCGACATTTGTATTCAAAGTAAAATATAACATAAATAACAAAATGCAAATCGAAACGACATCAATATTAGTATGTAATTAGTAGTATCAGCTAAACGGACATTTTCTTATCGCTACGGGTCTTACGGTACACGGTTTCGAAACCCAATAACTAGTAACCGGGGTCTATGAACTATCGATTGCGGTGTCCCAAGGGCGCTCGCTGCTATACAAGCTAGTTGCGGATCAGTTATTGTCTTGTGTTGAGGTACGTGACATACTTTAACGTTTTACTTAATTAAAACATTCTATATGGATATATTAAAGGTAAAAAATATAAATGATACGTATATTATTGTATGGGAAGACATAATTTTATTTTGATTATATACAAGTGAGAAATGTACTCAAACGTTATCTATACTAACACTGTAGCTGCGAAAGTAACTCTGGAGTGAAGCCTTTACTTTATTATTATATTACAACTTTTCTGTCTGTCTGTTACGCTTACACGGCTAAACCACTGAACCGATATTTGTAAAATTTTGTATGAAGTAAGCTTGAAAACCTCAATTCAGGAAAAAGGCTACCATCTATATACCTAAGCAGTTAGCAGGTGGTTTACCCCCAAATACGAGGGCAAAAACTAGTTAAATATAATAACAAATTGACTAATCTCACTCAAAGTACTGTTCATTTTATGTAACATTTAATTCAATTATGTTAAATTTTAAACGTTTTAAAATAAAGGGCCAGTACCTATCTCTTGCCTTTCACCGACACAAAAGACCGTCGCAGTCCGACCGCAAGTAATTCTAACCCGATCGTTTTCTAAAGGCCACTTGGTTATTTACCCTTGCAATATCCTCCGCTTCAAATATATTGAAAATTTAATACAATTTTCTTGAAATACTATTGTAGGTAAGGGAACAACAACAGAGGCACATCTGTGAACTTTATTTAAAAGCATTGATTGATGCACATTCGTTTTCTTTCTTTTTTAACTAGCAATGGTCGCCTTAGGGTCCGTTCACACAGACCGGCTCGGAGAGCATCGGCCTGCTTTTTTCTTTTCACACAGACCGGGTCGTATACGCTTGGAATTGGCCGGAGCGGAGCCGCCAACTATTTCACATCGACCGGCTGGAAGAGATCTGAAAGAGGGTGCGAGCGAGAAAGAGCACGCAAGCGGAGCCGGTCGGCTCCTTTTATTACTTCACACGAAGCGCGTTCAGGCATTTTTAATGACAAAAAAGGTGCAAATGCAAAAATAAACTTTACTACAATCACTCAAAACACTGTTTCCAACGTGATAAAAATCTGCTCTCCTCTCCGAGCCGGTCTGTGTGAACGGACCCTTAATTGTAAATTTTAGAGCGGTTTATTAGTCAAACAATGCTGTCTTTGTTTTTTCGAATGTCACTTTTTTTATATAGAATAGGAAGACGGACGAGCATATGAACCACCTGATGGTAAGTGGTCACCAACGCCCTTAGACATTGGCATTGTAAGAAATGTCAACCATCGCTTACATATCCAATGCGCCACCAACCTTGGGAACTAAGATTTTATGTCCCTTCTGCCTGTAATTACACTGGCTCACTCACCCTTCAAACCGGAACACAACAATACCAAGTACTGCTGTTTTGCGGTAGAATATCTGATGAGTGGGTGATACCTACCCAGACGAGCTTGCACAAAGCCCTACCATCAATAAAATAGATAATGATAGAAAGAACGAAATCGTTGTTTAACTAAACGGCCGCTATGAAACGTTTATATGGCCGTAAAATTAATCCTTTTAATAACTTAAGAGTCAAAATTAATAACTAAATTCAGTTTGTAATAAGATTCATGTAATACTAGTTAAAGCTAGCAATACAACGCTTTTTTTTTACTTAATTAAATTCAACCAATTATTCGATACAGCTCGCGTGCCGCCTATAGTACACTGATATTCCGTATTCACGCAAGTACCAAGTAACAACCTTTCAATTCAATCAAATGAACGATGCGTAAACAAAAACAAGCTTTATTATATATATGTACAAGTAAAACACACACACACATACAGTAATGACTCACGCGCTCGATAGGCGTAAAATGGAACGGAATCTTTTTATATGAAATATAAACAAAAACGACTATATTTTTATTTCATAACATAATCGACTTCTGTACCGAATTTCATTAAATTCCGTCTAGCGCTTCGAGAATAATTGAAGGACAAACATCAAAAGAAACATAATTTATAATAAAAACATAGCTGTATTACGTAAAACTTATACGTTTGAATAATAATTAATTAGTTTTTAAAAGGACAAATCTTACGTCCTTATATTTTAAAGCCGTTACCAGACGTTTAAAAACGTTATATGTAAAAACGTTATTACAAATGTCAAATTGATACAATCTTCGTAATAATATCAGTTAGTATATTTGATTAATTATAGTAAAACCAAAGTGTGCCGGATATTATAATAAGTAGCAAGGTATATAAGATTAAAATCTTTAGTTTATGTAAATCCGTAATTAAGTAATATCATAATAATAATAATTACTAGACTTACAGAGAATATTATAAGTTTTCTTAAACAATTTTCGGTATTTTGAATACTGATATAATTGACTGGTATAATATGTGATCTGCGATATATTTTGTATAAGATTTTGTCATCGCCATATCGCGATTTAAGGAATGTTTAATATTTCTTACAACGGCAATGTCTATAGGCGGTGGTGAGGTCCGCCTACCTGTTATATTATATGTATCATCTCCTCGATACCTTTTATACGTAACATGCGTATAGACAGATGTATCGTTTCCTGATATAGACAGGAGACACAAAGGCAAATGCATTAATTTAAAGTTGGCCAGATTATCTTGACAGACGGATAATCCTTCAATCGATTGCCGCAGATAGGTCCTATCGGGATTACTGAGGCAATTAGACGTAAATCTTCAATTTAATCTGCCTTCGGTTGCGTCAAGGTGAATTATTTTACTTAGAATACGACATTAAAACTTATTCGAAGACTGTTTTCAATTAATGCGAACTATCATACTATACATTGCATTCATTTAAAAATTATTAATTTTTACTTGTAAGTTTGAATAAAAATTTTTAAAAAAAAATGTAAAACCCAGTAAATATCTCACACCTGGGTAATTTCTTCTCTCGCCTCGAGGAGAAGGGTATAAAATTACTTTTTATTTTATATTAAATACATAATTAAAATCATGCCATATACAATAAAATATTAAAAAAAATATAATCATTGTGATTATTATTATTACAAGTTTTTTTTTAAATTACGACTGTGTCTTAACAATATAATTTGTTATTGTAATAGATGTTTATATACTACTTATAAATACTATTATAACTAATAGTAAAAAAAAAAAACATAAACAGGTCAGGTATTTTTTAACTCTAAAAATGAAAGTAAAGTAATCATAACTTTACCTTATCGCGGTAAAAAGCTAAAACTAAGAAACGTTGAAAATATTCGTGTGTTATTCTAAATTATGTCATTGTCCCGTTTTCAGTTGAATGGCTTTGACCTTTGGAGTAATGGTGCGAAAACTTTTTAAAAAAAATATAAAACCTTGTATTATTGCCTTTTGTACTAGTGACAACTGGGCGGGTTTATTTTTCGGCCAGAGGATCAGTATTGCAATTCAAAGGGAAAATACTGCTAGCATTCTAGCCACCATTTTATTTGTATATATTTAAGGTTTTCTTATATACATATATATTCATTTATTTTATTATATTATTATTGGTGTCATTCGTTTTGCTGAGACGACAGCTATAAGGTAGGATACAATAGAAGTTGTCAACTTATTAAATTTAATGCGGCCTCTCTTCATGAGACTAGATAAACGCAACGAAAGCCACATGGTAAAGCTAACACTTTTCAGTGATAGTCAAAATATGTACCAAATAAAATCAAATCAAAAGCCTTATAAGTAATATAATCGACAATTAAAACCGATTTTCACTATCCAAACAAATAATGCGATACGTAATTAAAACTGTTTTATTTATAATATTATGTACTTGGTTATACTTCATATGTCATCTCGTAATGAACGCAACGGGCTTTAGGTTTAATCGCGTTAGTACAATCGATAAAAGCAATTACGTGTCCAATAAATATTCACGGTCGCTATCGTTTCAATTTATGTTACGGGGTCAATAAATTGCAGCAAGGTTACATAAACATGAGAAACAACCTTTAAGAAATAAATTATTTTGTTTCCATTCAATCGGATACGTTTCTCGTAGAATGAAAACTGATATATTTATTTGGCTTAAAGTTCATTTCTGTACGGGTTCTTTTAAAATATATTTATAGATACACCAAGAGGCAACAGAGAACAGCGCAGTGGAATAAGCTTAAAGCACTGTCTTAGGAGAGGAGGCTTACGTTTTGGACATTAGCGGGTTGATTGAATGTATTTTATATTTTAAACTATAATTGTATTTATATTTTAAATAATACAAAGTTTATTATAAATTAGCTATTATAAATAGAATCAAGAACACATCATCAGTAAAAATCAAACAATATTATTCAAACATCTACAACGATTCAAACATAATTCGTACAAATTAGACAACAATCCACGTTTAAAGACGTTAAAGAGGAGAGAGAGGCTTCGAAAGTTATAATGAAATTCACGAGCAATAAAACTTCCCTACAATCTAACCTCTATATATACATATACCTGTAGGGTTGTCGACGGGACCGCGAGGACGGGAAAATGCAAATTTAATGACCGTTAAATTGATTCAAATTGTCACATTCAGGTCGAGACGACGAGTCTGTATTGTTGTTTCTTTTTATATTTTCACGTATTTACGTATTTAACATGGATATTAGTGACTTTGTCATATTAAATATATACTTACTTATAAATCCATATTACATCTTGGCAAAAATATTTATAATATCTATATGATGGAACAGTTTTTAGTAATGAACTGTACGTGTAATCTTAACACGTGCGCATAAGTTTTGCAATACAACATAATAAATAATTAGGATATTTTTTTTAAAAGAAACTTCTAAATAATATCACCATCACCAACCCTAAATTCCGTGAAGTTATGAACGTAGCGGCGCGACCAGACGAGCGCCCGAACTTAGACAAAGACGGGGGACTAACTTCCATTAAATCTTTTGCTACCAAGTTCCACGTCCCCGCTGACTCCTGCCTGTTTGTTACTTATACTTACCTAAGAAATTTGGTCGAAAACTCGTCCGCTAGCTTGTTAACTTCGAATGCGTTGTCGTTTACGCATCAGCTTTAATTCCCTTTATATTGAATCTGACTGATGTGTATTGTATAGTGAAACAAATTATGTAAACACCTCTAAGCAAAATATATCTGATAGGATCGAGGAAGATCGATAACCTGACGTGATAACCATTTTAACCCCCAAATAAAAACGTAATGGCAATATTTTAGCACTGTAGTTAACACAGCCTAATTAATTAATCGATTTAGTTTACGGTTACCAACTGCATAAAATATTTATAATTAATATAATTTATATATAAAGACTTTTTGAACCAATTCTAAGGAAAGCATCATTCCATTAATGACATAATGCTGGGAAAACTCATTCTCTCTACTTAAGGAGAAAGTTTGAAACTTAACCACCACGCTGTTTTAAAATGTTGGCAAATTCGCCAAAAGTTATAATTTTTCATTAAATCCAATTAAGCTGTTTCATTACAAATTTAGAATAAGTAATTTTATTACTATAGATAAGTAATTCAATGTTTAATTAAACGTTATAATACTTAATGGGTAAAGGCGAATTGGTCAATAAATTATTATCATTGCCAGACATATTTCGAAACGGACCGTATCTCAAATGTTCTACAATGTAATCTATTCTAATAACGATGCCTGTAATGAAACATAAAATTAAGCATATTTATAAAAACAATAACTTTGAGTATGAGAAGTATTAACTATTTTTCACAAATTGCAGAGTTTAAGGATACAAAACGCATGAGCGTGTGCGTGTACACATGCAAGTGTGTGTCGTTTAGTGACCTCAAGAGTTCAGATAGAGATCAGATATCGTACGACTATGTTTACTACTATATAAGTACGTATACATTAGTTTAATTTAATTTCAATTTTTTTTTAAATCAAATATAAATTTCAAACAAAACCACGTTCAGTAACATCATTCTTCCGACATAAGAATTAAGATATAAACCTTCTTATATCTTAAAGTTCTCGTTCGAGATTTCAACTAACAATATTCGTAAAAATGGCAATTCTATTTCATTTTAAGTATGTACAAAAATTATTATAATTCATGATAAATTATTCTAAAGGTGCGTTTTCAATTTTAAGGTTAATACAATATCTTTCGATACATTTAAGTAACATGTGTATGTTATAATTAATTATGTATGTATATTAAATTTATTAAACTATTCGTTTGATTAAATTAACATTTTAATTTTATTAGTGTATATGTATGCTATATAAATATATAATCATATAAAGCAATCGCTTTACGCGACTAATGATAATTATGCAATCATTTTCCATGAATTTAGAAATTAACATTAATTAAATGCAGTTTCTATATTAATTAGTTATCATTACGAATGGTGTAACATTCGCTAACTATGTACTTATAAAATTATTCAATCGGATTAATGTTAAAGGTTTGAAAACTTTAACAAACACTTGTTATTTTTTTTTTTCAAATACATTACCTTAGACGCAATGACATTTTTTATAAAACGTCGTCTGTCGCCGCAAGCACTATTATAAATAATTCTTTATTCGTACAAAAGGTCCATTTTTTACGTGGATTGCTGCAATATTATTAAAAGAAATATCGATATTACAAAAAAAGAATTAGGCTCGTAAAAACACTTCTGGTCATATTGTAAGATTAAATTTGATTTAAAGCTGCAACCAAAAAAAAACTAACAATGAAACTCATTTATTATTATTATTTTTCATCAATCTATGAAGTAATATTTATATATAAAATTAAATTAACAAATTTGTTAGCTATAAATAGTAACAATATACATTTTATTAAATTTCTATTAAGTATATATATAATTAAACATTCAAACCTAAAACTGTCCTCTGAATACACAAAGTGCTTTAAATAGATTTAGATATATTTCAAGCCTAAACTCACTAATGTCTACAACAAAGACCAACATTTCTATATACATCATATACACGATATGTAACAAAGTTGTTTGAAACAAGAAAACAAGACTAAGTACAAAGTCAAAGTAAAGTATATGAAAGGCGATTACTTTCACATAGGAAGCGGCGGAGTGTTGTAACGAGGGAAATTTCGAACTTAAGTTAGTTAAAACTGAAGATAGGTGTAGTTGGTAGCATGTTTTTGACGGATTAGTTGCAAGTACGGAGCTTCTAACTAGTTGGAGTTCGACAGAAGCCCGTACTCGTATGCACTGGAAATTTTAGTAACAGTCCCAATAGCACAACTTGTATCAAACTAAACTCGATTCAAACTGTTTATTAGTTCTGCTGCTATATCACTGTTAACAATGAGAATGTAACAACATTTTTGAATCTCTTCCTACTCAATCTGATACTGTAAATGCAAAATCAATTTATAAATAAAAAGTGCTTCAAAAGTTACAGTATCAGCCTGTTAATGTCCCACTGCTGGTCTAAGGCCTCCTCTCCCTGTTTGATAAGGTTTTAGAGCTTATTTATAAGTTACGTTTTATATTAATTTATAAAGAAGGAAAATAATAATTATTATGTAAAATGAAATAACAACTTGGCATATTATTAAATTAAAGAAATAAATTTAAAAAAAAAATTAACGTGTATTTTGTACACGCTCTAAGTTACCTAAATAAAAAATACCTTTTTTACTTGTTTAATAAAGAATAGTGAAAACTCAAACCACTAATGAACTCAACGAAGAAGTTTAAAAAAAAAACGTATTACTTCACATGTTTTTTTTTATTACAAAAACAAATGTAATGAAATCAGAAAAAATATTGCATCTTTATGCATTTTAAGGGATTAAGAACTTAACCTAAAAAACGAGATAGGATCCGACTGTCGCGTTGTCGAGTGCAGCTTAAAAATAAAAAAATAAAAAAAACGTCGACCGTGTACTTGTTAGAAGAACGGAAACGTATAGTTACACACACGTTGCATCCTTTCGACATTGCAATAGAAGTCATAACTCATGTACAACGGGGTGTGTATAGCACTTTATGAGTCACCATGGCTTTCGTAATAGGAAAAAGAAAGAAAAATTATATGTTTTAATTGTGCATATGCAAAAATTGAAATTTTAGAACAAAGTCTAACTTAATATCTTAATTATTGGACTCCGTGCAAATTAATTGAATGTTAAATTCCATAATACAAGTTATTATCATTTATTAATGACGCATAAAATATATATATATATGTAAACTAATAATTGTAACGAATATTTAGCTATTATGCTATATATTATTATATAATATTTTAAAAGAAATTAAAAAATATAAAGAAAATCTTTCACTTTCAAATGAATATAACTATCTATTTGTATCAGATGTAACTGAAACTCATTTAATAAACTTCAAAACCTTCAAAATATTCATACTAAACAAACTAAACTTTCAAATGTTGTATATATTATTTACGAAGGCCCTTTTTCGTTTTGCAGATGAAGGACGATGTCCGAATAAAATAAAACTGTTGGTTAGTTGATAGCAGTAGCACAGAAAACAGAAAGTACGGTAAAATGTCTGTCGCGCAAGTGGGGCAGGGCGGAGAGGCGGCGTTCGATCGCGGGGACGCGCTCGGGTCGTTCACCCGCGCCGACCGGACCGGCCGCGACGCGAGCTAGCGTTTGTACGGTCTGAGACGAGAACGATTACGATTATATTTGACAATTACATTTGTAAACTATACGAGGAACAAACAACGAACTTATTTATAACATTTTAAAAGTATTTAATTTTCAAATAATAAAAATTCGACTGCAATCAACTGAAAAACCTAACTTAGGTTAAAAAAATATGTAAAGCCTTCTTTGTGGATTTTTTTTATCGTCTGTTACACTTTCATTCATGTCTTATTTTACACCGAAACAAGGGACAGGATTGAGCGTTATCGACAGGCATTATCTAATAATATCACTTTGAGATACAGCCAAGACAGGATATATATAAATAATAATTAAAGAAAATGATATTTTACCAATGATTATAATATTTTATATATTTGCGATAAAGAACATATACTGCAAATTAGTACGTATATAAATGGATATTGATATACATCGTACTGACATGTTTATTTTATATTGTAACATTAATTTCTAACATCAAAGACCAGTTGCTATTGGCATTAAAAAAAGTTAAACAAAAAACCCTCGAACGTGTAATTTCAACGAATGATACCTAATCGTATCCGTCGCGTGACAACAAAGTGAAAGCATTTCCAAGTTTTAACACGCTTGCTACTTCGTGAACCGTAAGCTTTTCGAAGATGGCCGCTGGTGTCGTTTGACAGATCAATAAGTTGCTTAAACCCGATAGATGGTCATGTGCTCGGACGTTGAAACTGTATAAACATATGACCTTTGTCACTTATTGAGCTCCGACGAAAAACCATTGCGTGTAAGAGTGACATAAAAACCCATATCTGTCTAGACTTTCAAACATTTTTTTTTGTTAAGCAATAAGAATTTAATGTTATTTGTAAACTACACTGGCCTCCAAAAAAATCGACCCACCTACATTTTTTGTAAAAAAGCTATCTTATGGTTTTAAACTACCACATATTTATATTTTTAAGATTGATAATGAAAAAATGCAATTGTAGGATTGTACAAAAACAGAAATAGTGCGCAAAAAAAAGGGTTTTTAGGTAAATATGTGACAAAACACGAAAACACAAAATTTTACGCAATTTTATTTTTTTGTGTACAAAACGATTATGCCGTTTGTTTTTAAATTTGGGTGCCTAAATCTTACTTTAATAGGGAGTGTTTCCTCCTCTTGACCTACTGCTACTTGACCACTGCCTGCATACGCCTATTAAGTGACCTGATTAGCTTTTTAATGTCTTCCTGTGGGGTCCGTTGCCATTCTTCAGTTAGGGCAGCTTCCAGTTGATTCAGGGTTTCTGGAATTGGATTTCGTGCTCGAACCGTACGTTTTAGCTGGTCCCAGAGGTGCTCTATCGGGTTTAAGTCCGGACTATTGGCTGGCCACTGCATAATTGGAATTTCGACTTCCCTGAGATAGTCTTTAACAATTCTAGCGACGTGAGGTCGTGCGTTGTCGTGCATAAGTTGGAAATTATCCCCAATATATCCAGCGTAAGGCATCACATGAGGCTCCAGAATGTCCGTTATGTAAGTTTCAGCATTAACAGCACGATTACGGAAAAAAACCAGCTCTGTGCGTCCCGTCAAAGAAATACCTCCCCAAAATATTGTAGAGCCTCCACCAAATCGGACTGTTTCTCGAATGCAACACTGAGAGTAGCGTTCTCTTGGCCTTCGCATGACGTTACGTCGTCCATCAGAGCCTACTAGAGACATTCGGCTTTCATCACTGAACAATACTGTCTCCCGTTGGTCCAGTGTCCAATCGACGTGCTGCCTAGCAAATTGTAGTCTTGCTTGTTGATGGGATGCTGTGAGTTTTGGTCCTGTTGTTGGCTTGTGAGGGGTTAAGTTTTGCTCTCGAAGACTTCTTATTACAGTATTTTCACTCACAGACACTCCACGACTTTCTCGGAGTCTACCTTGAACGTCAACAGCCGAAAGATGTCGGTTTCTTAAAGACGTCAAACCAATAAAACGGTCATCGGTCGGGTTCGTGACACGCCCCCTGCCAGATCCTGGTCTCCGGCGATACTCCCCAGTCTCCAAGTAGCGTTTGTACACTCTTCGCACCGCTGAACGACTTAATTTTAGTGTTCTAGCCACATTTCGCTGACTTAACCCCTCATGAAGAAGAGCTACGACTTGAGCAGCTTCTGCTTCAGTAGTATCCATTTTTTATGTTTAAACTTATTAAAATTATTGTTTCAACAAAGTTTCATACACTTAATCAATAATAAACATCGAACCGAGATGACTCCGCGTTAAGAACTGGAAATAAACTAACCATGCACTTTGTGCACAAAGTAACGTTTTCTTATCAATACTTTAAAAATATTCCAAATATCCTCAATAACACTTACAACTCCTCCAAATCAATATCAAGTGGGTAATAAAATGTTAAATGTATGTCCCATAAGTAAAACAATCCACCTAGGTCGTCGCATAGTTAAGATAACAACTTTGTAAGTAAAAAAATACGGGTGGGTCGATTTTTTTGGCGGCCAGTGTAAATATATAATATTGAAATATTATATATGGATAGATTAAACTTAAAGTAACATTTACCTTTCATTAATAAATCGTTATGTTGCGTATGTTTTTTTTTTTAAATTAGAAACTAAATTAATGCCAAAAATAAAATTATCATCATAACAATAATAAAAGTTACACAAAACTGTAATGACAATAAATAAAATTTCGACGATCGTAATAAAACACTTTCGAATACATTGAGAGGAAAGCGCTACTCAAAAATACAGTATCGAAGTCAAACTTTTATTCATGGTGGCACGCGAAACGACGCCAGCAAAACTACGCTGTCAGCGTTTCCACAAAGACGCTTCCGAACAATGAACGAATTGGAAAGACAAACCCATCTCAACAAAGCTCTGGCTACTATCTTGAAATTTAAAACTTTAACTTTAAAATTTTGTTGAAACATGGTCAAACCATTTCGAGTTCATTTCTGTATGATTTCTCAAAAACAACTTTTTTGATAACAAAAAATGAATAATTTGAAATTAAAATTTGTTAGATACCGTAAAAAAAACTTTATACTTTATATAAATGCAAATTACATCTACTAAAGATATTTCTCTAAGACTTTGGAGTTGGTTTCCAACACCGGCGTTCAATGTGAATTCTATCGAATGAAATTAAATCTAATTTAAAAGAAATTATGCCAGACACTTATAAGTGAGGATACAATTTTCAAACGTATTATGTATCAATTTTCAATACCTGTCACTGTCGTGGTTTGGAATTAAACATTCATCGTCAATACGACGCCAACGTATACTAGTTCATTCGTCGGGTTATTTGGTACTGGACTATAAAAACAACAAAAAAAACATCGTAGATTTACTTTATAACGACAAAACATCACGCGACAAAAGACTTAACGCTGGTGCCATTTGTCGTGAGTTGAACACTTCTCACGCTTGTACACACTTCGACTTAGTTCTTTTAACACACATATTTTATTATTTCGGAATATGCGAATGAAATATGCAACGAGAGAGAGAATACGTATGTTTTTGTTTACCTAAACTTACTCAATGCTTAAAACAAAGACATCTAAGTTTTGATATCATTTGCATTTTGCATTAATGACATTTATATATATAACAATTCCAAAAGAGATTATAGATTCATCTACAGCATTGGCAATTTTTGTCAATAAGTTCGTTTCGTTGCGAGATCATTCGACACCCTAATCGCTTAGTCAGCTAGCGACGAGCGGGTTGAACGTGAAACGAGTTGCGGTCCCCATGCCCCCTTGCAGTGATAAAGGAATCTAACCGGTTCGTGGAAGTGAAACTTGCCAATGCGGGGTAATAGCTGAGTCGAATGAATTTTAAACATTAAAATTGCACATTGAAAAATGTTTGTGATATCATTTTCTGTTTTTATTCCATGTTTTTGTATACTTAATATTGTTACAATTTGTTTGAGTCAATCGAGCAAAAGAAAAAAAAAACAATGATTTGCATAAAAATTTCTTTATTTTAAAATATAACTCTAAATAATATGGTATACTTGCTCGGTCTCGTATTCAGCTAAGCTAGGCTACAGTTTCGCTTACTCGACGGGTCGATTGTTCGGTTAAGCGATCTAAGCTAAGCCGGAAGAGCTTGTCTTTGCTATTGATTATTACTTTTATTTGCATAAACGATGTCATATCCGCGCAGCACATAAACTAACATTTTGAGACAAACAATTATCTTTCCAACAAAATAAAGAATGATTTAATAGTTATTTACATTTGCGTTATAAAGAATTTAACTTTAACATTTTAAAAGCACAATTCTAAATAATTACGTCATATCATAAGTTTGTTACTGAAATTAAAACCCAGTTTCTAAAATAAAAGTTCATGTTTAAATATTATTATCAGATGCTTAGGAGTTATCCTGTCTATAACATCCACTCTACATGTTCAAAAACAAAAGCATAATTTTATTTAAGCAAGTTCTTGCAATCAATCGTCATTTTACAAGATTTAATTAAATATAAAACTTAAATGTAAGTTTAATCTTGTTCTACTTTTTAGTCTAATAAATTTAATGAACAAACTGTTCTATATATGAACATATAAATAAACAATTATTATTTTATATTGTAAAGTCAATACATCATTCCAATACAAAGTTATGCTAAAACTTTTACATAAAAATACATACATATCGGTCCTAACTGTAGGTTCAACGGTGAATTTATCATGACACAGCATTATATATGATGATGGAACAAATTTTATTACCGTTCGACGGGACACGAGACTTAACACGACGTAAAATAACTTACTTACGCGGTACGTTTACTGAATAATTCGATCTTTAGATGTTCGATTGCTAAAGGAATACGAAAGAACCTAGACACCTAATTTAAAAGCAATGTCGCCCACAAAGATTGCTTAAAAATTTATGTATTGGACAATCTTTATAAAAGACTGAAATCTATTTCAGTAGGTACGTGAGTAAACATTTGTTAAGAATAAACAATGGTTGTTTTTTTTTTGTTTACTAGAGCAGACGATCTTCTTTTTATCTATTTAGATCATTGGCTTTTAACGTACGGGAGATTTTAAAGCGCTAATTAAGCGCTGTCTGTACATGTTCAGTATTCTTAGCCATTCATCGCATTCACACATCTCGCATTGTTGTTGCGAAGGAAAGGTTCAAAGTCCGCACGGGTCACACACACGTTTCAAAAACGTAGGTATCTGTGTAGACTTCGTAGCGATTAACACGCACACACGTAATTGTAACGTTTTCACACTATTGAATAGACAAGCTATTGTAGTAATAGATCGATTGATTCGCTTTGTCTTGGTTCTTGTTCAACTTATACTTAAATATATGAAAAGTACAATTACCTGTAAAAGAATCAGTAATTCGAGTTAATTTTAATCAATAATTGGTAATTAAATTAAATTAAAAAAAGAATCGTAATAAACGGATATCAATGAGTTTATGAATGTTAAAACAAATATTGCGCAACGAACATTAAAACTGACATTGAACTGAAAAATTAAAATATTTTATAACGGCAATTAACATAATAAGAAAAACTTGGTTTATAAAAACGGCTATTTAAATTAATAAAAATAATTTAATAAAACTTAATACGTTGAAATGATGTCTTAAAGCACTAAGTAGCCCCTTAAACCAGCCAGATACAATATTGAAAGTATTTATCATTATTGTTTCTTCAGTAATTGAATACTGCACATTCTCAATGCCAGCGTTCGGAAAGTGGATATCGGCTATTGTTACCGAGTATTATGGGAAACGGGTCACAAGCCAACAGGGGTCGGAATTATAGGGACATCGAAATCGATTTTTATACGTTATACTCTAACTTGTGTTGAAGTCGATTTTAAATTGCTCGTTTTCAACGAGTTGTACTGTTTTGAAACTTTTATACTAAAGTTTCAACATAGATTTACGGCTGGGTCGTATAGGACATTTCTGTACTTTGGACGTTTGAACGAGCGAATCTCGAAGACTACGTGTGCGATTTGAAAAAATAAAAAAATAATCATGTAGCGTTAGATGTAGCCCGTTTATATTTAGCGCTTATATTGAGGTAGGACTATGAAACTCGACGTTACGATCCAAAGGCGCAGAGCAGTAACCATAAAAGCTATCCATTCTGGTGAACTGTAGGCGACTTCTCATTATATTGTGTAAGAAACACAAACAAGCACCTCTAGTATTCAAGGGAATAGATAACCTTAAAAACTACTATAATAAGATTATTTTTTTAAATTAAATTTCCCACATGTATTAAGTAGGATATTGGCTTTATAAAAATGTTATATTGAGGGCAATGTGCGATAGATAATTCCATATAGATAAAAAAACTTGCAGAAAGGACTTATACTAAAAAAAAAAAGTTAATAACTTTTTTTTATAACGAAATGTAGTTAACAGTTAAAAAAACAACATCGCTAAACGAGACAAACAGTTATATATTTACAAGCTTACGTAAAAATTCTGCATCTTGTGCAGCAGCTGTCACAACGAATACGTAGTTAGAATACCCAAGCCAGTCGGGCTCGGTTTATAAAACCTTTATATATTCAAACTCGAATGCGGACACTCAAGACTCGAACGTTCAGCGCTGAAAATACGCTGCAAAGGTTGATGCTACGTAGTTTCGAATGTGTTCGCGATCAGAAAATCGTTATTATAATATTTTATTAAAATACTTCCTCTTTGCTGATTTACATCGCTTCGTACTAGCACTTCACCATTAACGAAAAATTATTTTACCGTCACAACGAAACGTGAATAACGCATTATATTTTTAAATACTTTAATATTATAAACTATTCGCTATATTATTGACTTTTTCAATTTCGCTTACGTTTTTTATCAACGATTGATCATTAATTGCTAAGTTAGGAGAATATACTACGGTTCACCACCGTAAAATGGAAAGGACGCGGTTTTTATCTTCCTTATATTAGGTTTGTTTGGTTATGATCTAGAGAGGAAAAAAAAGTCTTTAAATCTATGCTTATATTATAAATGCGAAAGTAACCCTGTTTTTCTTTCTATTTTTTCGCTTTTACGCTTTCACGGGTAAAGTATTGAAACGATTTTTATTAAAAGTAAGCTTCAAGCTTCAAGGAGGCTTATTTTTATACCTATTACATACACAATACTATTGTACGAGTATAAAAATCCACTTTAAACGTATATTTTTACAACATAAAACCAATTTAAACGTTTTATTGCCCACACCGAAATTTAACGGACACCTGAAAGCGTTCCGATCACCATTCCGGTGGTAACGTGCCTTGAATATTCATCGAGGGCATCTTTTACTTGAAAAACCTGTGGATACTTAATGAATGTTCGTATACTTAAGCTTGATAACCATATTACTTAACTTTTGCAACAATGTAATTATTATGAATTGTAATAATATGACATAATTGTTTTTTATAAAATAAGGTTTTTATGTATATAACCTTTTTTGTTTTCAAAAAACGATATTGACTTCTCGGTAGTTTAACTATTATATGAATAACGCATTCGGAATATACTTTTAACATTCCCAAACTAAGTACTTCTTAAAAATGTATAAATACAAAGTCGTACTTAAAATGGGTATAAATAAGTTAGTAACGGTGGTTTTTAATTAAATACATATATTAGGTGACGATGAAGAGATGTAGCCATTAAACCTATTATATAACTATCCGAATCTGACCTTAGCCTAGCTGGCTAAGTGCGAAGCAACGTAGCCCGCTTAGCCGCAGATTTATAGCCACTACGTGCACTTGAATTAGCATAAAGGCTCTGCGGAACAACGAGCATTATTTTGAACGCGTGCCTCGTCGTTTATTTCTTTGTTGAATTTTATGATTTGTGAGGCAATTTTTTAAAACTATTTTTACAGTTATATTATTGCTTACTTCGTATATTACCCCCACCACTCCCATAATTTAATTATACTAATAATAAGCATCGCTGACAATAAATATTATAGTTCAATTATCCATTATACGAGTATCAATTTTACATATTAATTATATATATAATATATTTAAAAAGCTGAGACAGACCAGTGAGAAAAATCCAAAACTTAGCCAAAGTTACCGGTTCAAGTCCGGATACACAAGCATATTCAAACCTTCTTATCGAGAACGAATTATAATAATGTTATAGAAAGTTATTATCAATTCTCGTTAAACGCTTTAAAACGTATCCTATTTACAAATATATTAAATTAGTCTGCTATAAAATTAAGATTATTTTAATAAGTCGAATTAATTAGTGATATACACAATACACAGGAAGCTATAATTGATTCGACATTTTTGCTCCGAAATAATATTTCTAGCCAGTTATGTTACATTCATAATAAAAAAAAAATTATAGCATGAAAGAATTTTACTTATTGTTTATTATCATTGTTAAAGGCAACAAATGTAGAAATAATATTATGCTACTTTTATCAATTTATTAATTAAGAAAACGTATATCAAAAACTATATACATATGTGTACTCAAATAATATATTAATTTGAAAAAAAAATGTAGAATTTCTTTGAATATTAATATCGACGTTTAATTAAATTAATTTCGAAGCGATACTATTTTATTACTTTTGTAGTCGCCAACAAAGCAGTTAACAATTTTGAGAAAGATCCAAATTATATATACTGTTCGTATGTAATTTATGTTATACATATAATTGTTACTTTCATTCACACTTCACTTATACAATAGAACTTAACTTACAGATAAGTTTGTTCATAAAAAATTAAAAAGAAAACAAGAACATTTATAAAAAGCAATATATATTGCTAAAATACATAGTGATTAACGTATGTAAAATTAACAAACAACTATTAAAGAAATTCATTTATTTTCTTCACGTGCTTTGCTAACATGTATAACAAAAATATATACTCATTACATATAAATCTTAACTAATATTATAAATGCGAAAATAATTTAATTAATTTGTTTTTTTTTGTTATGTTATCGTATGAACTACATAAAATTTTTGATACACGTTGTCAGGGGTTACCGCCCTCGTAGTTAGGCGAAAAACAAGTACAAAAACTAATAAAGCTAGGCTTCAATAAAGTTTTACTACACGCCGAGATGGCCTAGTGGTTAGAACGCGTGAATCTTAACCGATGATCGTGGGTTCAAACCCGGGCAAGCACCACTGAATTTTCATGTGCTTAATTTGTAATTATAATTCATCTCGTGCTTGACGGTGAAGGAAAACATCGTAAGGAAACCTGCATGCGTCTAATTTCATTGAAATTATGTCACATGTGTATTCTACCAACCCGCATTGGAGCAGCGTGGTGGAATAAGCCTAAACCTTCTCCCCAAAAAGGGAGAGGAGGCCTTAGCCCAGCAGTGGGACATTAACAGGCTGTTACTACTTACTACTACACGCAGATTATGATAAATTAATTGCTAATTGTCACACTCGAAGGCATTTAACGGTTTTAAGGCGCCGCTTGGTATATTACAATAAGTACATATTAACTTATATCCCTAAACTTCATTTGAATTGAATAAATAATACAAATAAAATATAATATAGTATACGCAAAATATACGAATTTTCTGTTGATTTTCACA
This sequence comes from Nymphalis io, assembly GCF_905147045.1. Classification (NCBI taxonomy): domain Eukaryota; kingdom Metazoa; phylum Arthropoda; class Insecta; order Lepidoptera; family Nymphalidae; genus Nymphalis; species Nymphalis io. The sequence continues at coordinate 7,183,841 of NC_065912.1, forward strand.
AACAATTCAAACGCGCTTTTGTTACCCTGGCGGCCATTTTACCTTTTTTATTTATCCTGATATCGAACGGTAGATATTTTTTGTACACTTTTGTTTCGACGCTGCCACTGGGAAACTTCTATTTGAATTGTAAACACGGTGCGGGATTTAAAACGGTATTATATAACGATGGACACGGTTTTATAAAACGATTGATATGAAATATTCAAAGAAAAGAAATCCAACGAAGATGAGATGTTAGTTTTAGTAGTAGGACGGACCTTACAATTATATTTTTTTATGTTATAGATAGAAGGATGGGCAAATGGTCACCCGATGGTAAGTGGTCCCCACCATAGACATTAGCGATGTAAGAAATATTAAACATTTCTTAAACCGTCAATGCGCCACCAACGTAGGGAACTAAACTAACTGGCTCATTCACCCTTGAGACCGGAACGCAACAATACTAAATATTGCTTGCTGTATAGCGGTAGAATATCTAATGATTTCGTGATACCTACCCAGATGGGCTTGCACAAAGCCTAGTCAATGCTTTTAAGTCGCAGATTAATCGTAGAGCAGAGATGGCCCAGTGATTAGAAAATGTGAGTTTTATAAAAAGAGCAAGGGTAAGTCTGAGCAAGCATCACTAAATTTGTAAAACATCGGGAAGAATGCCACAATAGTTGGATTAAAATTCTGCTGATGGTAGAAGCTTGTTGAAATAAGCCTCTCAAAGAAAAGGAGCGTTAAACACATACGTATGACATTTAAGGGCTGTATCTTTTTAACTTTTGTAAATTGTATTATGTTAACGATATATTTAAAGGACTTTTTTATTGTTATTCATTGGAATAAGTCTAATTATAACCGATTACGAACAATGTGATACATATTTTGTATATATAAGGTTATATTATGTTAATGTACATATATATACATTTTTATTGAATTAAATTGCAACGGCTACTTGTTTTTTTTTTAATTTCATACAAGTGACAAAATCGTATATATACATATCGAGAACTTTTACTGTTTTTATAACACTAGTAACAAATGTATTATGTACTTAGTTCATCGACCCGAAATAACATAAACATGGCCTACACGACACTACTCAACGAAACAAGGACCAAATAAGATTGAGTGTTAAATAATAATTGTTACCTGATACTTCATTCGGGTGATGTTGAATTTTAGTAATATTGACAATTAGCTAATTTATTGTTTTGTGTTCATAGCTTATGCGAAGATTTTTTTATGTAATTACTAGAAAAATGTACTATTATAACATTATTATTATTACATTATCGAGTTCTCCGCTTTGCTCTATATGCGACTAACCATTTGGGCATGATGGGGTAACACCCATTAAAACACACATAGTTTATTTATATCTATCTTTATAAATGAATATAAATATTTATTTATTTGTCCTCTATATTCTCCTAAATCATTAATCCGATAGTGATGAAACTTCTGTGAATTCTGAGTACTCTCGTATAAGTTCCTGGACTTTAAAACATTTCTCTATGTTTGTCCTTTAATATTATAGTTTATAAAATTAGTAAGATTAACGGAACCATAAAGAGTTAGTATGAACGTTTCAAAATAAGCGTACATCCCTCACGATAAAACGAAATAGTTATATTGTCAGCCATACATAAAATAAATAAACGCGACTATTGGATAATTCGCCGAACGTGACGCACGTTTTGCAAATCATCTGTCAAACAGTTACGTTGGGCAACGCTACACTTCAACTGTCATCTCGACGCACGATCTTGATATTCATTGCAATGTATTTACGGACTCTAATTGCTTGGTAACGAGGAATTCGTATAATAATTTGAATAGCTTAAACGCGGCAACGAAACGAATAATATTTGCTTTGCTCTAACATTAGACTACAGGCGAGTATGAATAAGTATCCTTTTATGTTATATATAATTTAACCAGCAATAATATTTTATTACCTATGTGTTAAGAAGTTTACACATATAAGTATATAAATGTAATATTACCGCTAGAGTACTTATTACTTTTCGACTTTATACTCATCGTAATTCTAGAATGTATAGAAAGCTTCCATTTCCAAAGATGTGAACATACCCTTAGCGACAGTTTCTAACTAAACAACGGAGTACGTAAACAATTTTCTACTTTTTGCCAAAGTAATAAAGTTCAAAACTGCAGAATTTCTTCAATGACGAAGGCCACCAGCGATGCCTCCAGGCATTTTCCTGTTTACCGTATCGTTCTCAATACTAAGGGCCGGCAGGGTTGGCAAGTGTTAAAAACTTCGTGGTTATCCTCATCGTGATGATGTCATTTATATTTCCCGTCTGTTTTTTAAATACGATTCTTCCTCTAAGAAACACAATCACATGTAAATATACTTATTCGTTATTTAATACAATATATTAAATATATAGCAACCCTAGTGCCGTTAGTAACACAAAACGGCGTGAAGTCGGATATTAACTAGGGACAAATATTACCTCGTGTTTGCGTTTTATACATTGTTTTAAATCAACAATGAGGTAAATTCCTTATTTACTAAAAATGCTATTGATATATACATGTTGAGGTAAAACATAGCCATACAGTTACAAGACAATTATGTCACAAAAAAACTAAAGCATAAATTCTTTTAAATTTAAAAAATAGTCTCGTATTTTATGGTAAATTCGAACATAATGCTATAATATAAAATGTAACAATAACACAAAGAATGTTGGAACTAATTATTATTACAACATTAATTATTATGGTTCAGCTTAAATCAATTTTTAATTACCTGATGAGATACGAATTCCCGTTACAAGTTTCAAGCCGTTACCATAAAAATATTTACATTACAAGAATAAATTAAAGTTATTATAAATAATATAATTATTTTTTATTTAGTATCAATTTCGATTATCGGTTATTTATAGTTATTTTGGTACACGCGAACGAAGCGGAATGATGAAAAAGAAGTTTAGCAAAAGACAATAAAAGCTCCAGCTAAAATATATTTCAATTTCAAATAATTTAAAGTCACAAAGAAAAAAAAATCATCCGTAATTAATTTTCCTGTATGTGCTCTATAGAACAAACATGGCACTATTACGTCATGTTTATGTAAGCATCTCGATTCATACCTAATCTCGTTAAGTACATATCGATTGTTAGAACATTTAATATCATACGTGTGTACATAGTAATAAGAATAAACGAACTCTTACAATAGTTTACGTGGAAAGGTCTTATTTCAATATCATATATAATATATAATTAAAGAATATAGAAGTTATTAATGGACTGATATATTTTTTTTTAATCAAAAATGATTTACAAAACTTGGTTTTTGTGTAGGTACTGAGCAATCAATATAAAAATCAGCGGGCAGTAACAGATACCCAGGTATAATCGATTCGAGCCGAAGCGATTTCTGTCGCCATTAAATTCGTAAATCTTTGAAATGTGACATATCGAATACTTATTTCATTTCTTGTCCTTACTTACTAAGCGTAGTTTATCGAGTGTTTAATTGAAGACCGATTTCTCTCTTTAGGTGATCATTAATTTGACATTTGAAAGAAGAAACACCATTATTTAAGTATTCACCCCCAAAATTTATAGGTAAATATGTTAATGAATCGAGGAATTCGTTTGTAAAAAGCATAAAAAAATTACGGCTTCATTGACATGTTACTTTAGGCCAGCTTAACACAGTTATAAGATTATTTTTAATTTCCTTTCCGTGCTTTACAATAGAATTATTAAATCGATAATAATAAGTAAGTATAATTTACATCAAATAACAAAAGAAATTATAATAAAACGTCGCCGACGCCAAAAGCGAGGCGACAGGTATTACACAATCGGAAATAAATAAAATCGTAACCCATTTATGGATATATAATTATGATAAAATTTGGCGTATATACTTACAACTAGTTTTTAGTTTCGTTTACTAGGTAATAGGATTTTGTGCAAACGTATTGGAAGGTAACTTCCGCTCATCAGATATTCTACCTTGTATACCAATTCTTAGTATTGTTGCGTTCCGGTCTAAAGGGTGAGTGAGCTAGTTAGTTTAGTTCCCAAGATAAGTGACGCATCGGCGATTTAAGGAATGTTTAATATTTCTTACATGTCAAGCATCACTGCAAACTGTATGAAACAGACACAGAAACCAGAGCGCACAACTAAATAAAATTATAAAACAAACGAAATAGCTGTAGCAATATTAATTTAGTCACTCTGCATTAAAAATTTTTAGCAGACGGAACGTATGAAAGTAAAATTTTATTATTATTATCAACCAAAAATCATCGCCGGTCCATAGCCGGGCTAATGATGAATAACCAGTATGCCTGCACGATACAACACACCTGTCTCGTACACACAGACGAAACGCCGGCCTTGTTCAACGTTATCGACTCTCGCATACCAATACATAGCGACTCTTGTTTCTTGCGAAAGGCTGAAGATTTTAGGCTTACTTTACACTTGCGTCATTAATAAACATTATATATATCATTAATAATTATTGGATAAAACGCCGAATTAAATGCAAAAAATATTTCGGTTATTTTAACAATATTCTTATTCTTCTTTTTCTTTTTTTTATATGCCCCGGGATGGCAAATGAAGTCATTTTACCTGATGGTAAGTGGTAGTAGAGTCTAAACGCGACGACGGCCAGTACAGTCGGGAAGAATGTTCTGTACTAGCCGTCCCCTCCTTGCCGGCCCGCAAGATGCCTCTTCACGCCTCGTTTGAAGGAACCCGGGTTGTAAGAGGAGTCTTTAAGTCTTCTTCAATGACTACGATTTGTCATGTACGAAAAAAATACTTCACTTAAATACATTAAGCTAATATCAAACTACCGAGTTGTGATTGTCGAATCTTGTTCCTAGAACTCTACGATCGCAAATAATCGTAAATCTCAAGGAACTGACCTTAATACCTTACCTTTTAAAATAAAGTTTACCAAATAATTTGAAACGGATTGAACAAATTTCGAAGCATAAAACTTTATTCCAGACCCAACTATTGTCGACTATCAGTAGCTATAAAAGGACGTAATAGACCCGAAGAGTCCTTGCATAAATTGGAGCGTATTTGTTCGAGATTGATGGCGAGGGTGCTAATGGACGCTGGTCACAATAATTGAGGCGGGTCAATTCAGACGAACGAGTGACAATCGACGCAATTGCAATCACCGCGGCTGCCTTTGATATAAATTCAGAGAGCGATTCGCAAAAAATGGAAAAAAATCTCATCTAACAAGGCCTTTTATGACAAATTATAAATAAAAAATTCAATCTAGAATAAAAATAAAGTGACCTTTCCGCATTGGCTTTACGTTTATCCTTTGCTTGAAATGGTTCGATTGTAGTATAACATAAATATTATCACATTTCTTGCATATTCAGTTTATAAAAACATTAAAATATTTATTACATTGCAATGTTATATTATTATTAAAGTATCGTCGTTATATGAAAAATTCACGAGATGGCTGCGTTCGATATCGGTCAATATCGGTATTAGGCATTACGTTTCGAATTCATGGTTAAGTAAGTGTAAGTGTATTTGGGGCCTTACATTCTCGCTATTAGCGAGTCGGCGGGCGTCGCCGGAGATCACGTAGGGGACCGGTCGTGAGAGTCTGCCCGCCCGCCTGTGTTAAATTACCGCCATTCGGGTCCGTCGAGCGTGCTCGTAAAAATGTGCAACCTAACGGAAAAAGTACTATATAGCACCGTAAGCTGAAAAACGCTTATCTACATTTTACAGCTGCCGTTTTTGGACACATTTCAATTTTTATGTTCGGTGGACGAGTCATAAATATGTCTGAAATAACGTTAAACTCGGCTCAGTGACTGCAGTTGATGCACTAGCTATCAACTTTTAATGAAAAGGTTAACCCAATAATGCTAATTACATTTACTTTATTAAAGAAGTATACTAACTAATAATGTTGCTACATATAAAATATACGTAAATGAATGAATCTTCAAGTATTCACGACGGTAAAATTTCCAACATAGTTCGAGCGTTAAAAGTAATTATAACTGACATTTAGAATGCATTATACATTTTTTTTTCATGATACGGCAAGTTGCGTTTACCCCGTAACATACTTATGCAAGTATATACTGGGCACTCATTCAAACTGCAGCATGCCATTTCGTCTCAAGATGCGGTTAGCGGCGCGGGGGAGGGGCCGCCCGGCAACTGCGCCATAACTCGCCGCGCACGTACGACCAGACAATCGCAATTATTATTAACAGATATACGTTTAATGATCGTGTGTTCAAACGATCCGATATGATCACAGCGGCCGAGTCGTGCAATTCTAGCATTTACTTCGTCGGTATGTTCGTGTTAGAATCGTTTATGGTGCTAGAATGTATCGAGGGTGGGAATTAGTTGAGACGGAGTGGAGAGGCGGCGAGAGGTGGTGGGAGGGGTATTCTTGCGGAGAGTTGGTCGGAGTGATGATTTGTAGTGCGGTTAACGTTCATCTAGCGAACTGTCGAGGCACGGAACATAACTCATTCTAACAAAGACGGATTGTAGAGTCTAACGATATGTGGACAATAGGTATTCCGTCGAGATGACACGAGGGTAAGAGTAGTTGACATGAAAGCCAATGCTCCATACGACGTGGTGTGATATGAAATCGTCACAATTTTTAAAACTTACTTGACAAGCATTACTAAAATGTACCAATGCAAACTCGTAAAAATATATTCATTCAAGTTAAATATATAAAAAGTTCCTTGATAAACGTATAAATCAATTAATAAACATAAAATAATTACTTACTCTGTTATCCGAACTGTTTTCTGCCCCAACTTTAACCTAAAACAAATAAGAACATTAAATTAATAATGTGCCATAAATATGTCACTGAGATGGCTTTAGGATATTCGCCGAACTTACAAACTGCTTGTAAGCACGTTCATGCTCTGATTCAAACAATCAGAAATACGACAAATAGATTTAATAGCTAAATAGCTATTTTTTTTATAATTAAATGTTATGTTCTAATTTTAAATACAATTCCGTTGATATAATTAATTTGAAAACTTCATTAAAATGCACTAGTTTTCACTCCCAGCTCCGCTCACAATATTTTTTGGATAAAATAATCATTCTACATATATGCAAAATTAAAAACATACTTTAGAAATAAAAAGTCGAATAGTTTATTTATTTCAATGCGCTAATCGACCAATCCGAATTAGTATTTTTTTTTTTGCTTTAAATTGCTTACTTATTGAGAAAAGTTTATAAAGTAATAACAACATGCTACGACCCACGGAGGCGGGGCGTTAACGTTTAACGCGGAACCACGCAGAGCAAACGGTAATAAGGATATATTATGTGATATATACGAAAGAAACATATAATATAATAAACAATACTTTTAACGAACGTAACACCGCGCCGTGTATGTGGTCCACCGTGAAAATCGATTGATTGCTAGCCATTCCAACAATCGCACGTTCTATACAAAACAACGAGTTTGACGAGTTCATTCGACAATAGCGAGCGTTGCCTTCACGTAGCTAGTTGCAAAGCTATACACTTATGTAGGTGTGGTTTAGTGAAACGTCAAAGTGAATAACTACTCGATTAAATTACAGATGCATTGAACTCTTATTAAGTTATTGTCGCTTAAATTTTGTATCTAATGGTAAATCTATATATAAATAGGCGAAGAGAATACTTGTCCGTAACTTTTGTTCTTTTTGTCGTCAACTGTTTTAATGTCAAAAATTAAAAAACCAGTAGAAAAAAAAATGTTCGAAACATGCAAATTCATTTGTTTTCCTCGAAATTTTAAAAACCCTTATGTTTAATTTTATTTATATTAATAAGAATAGAATTATTATTAAGTTTGTATTGTTCATACATGTATATTTACCTACATCATTTGGTCTATTATTTTCATTGTGAAACATAACAGATTTATATGAAATGTAGTAAATACTATGTGCCTCCTTTGCCACCTGGACCAATTAACAAGTAGGTTTAAGTTGACAAAAGATGCAAAAGTGCCCCAAACGGATGTTCTTTTGTATACATTTATAATACGCGGCCCGATATCGAGTGGGGCGTTGGACGTTGGTAGGTAGGAATGAAATGGACAACGCGCATAAAAAATCAATAAAAGCCGGGCTCGGCCTTCGTGGAGGTCGAGTGACGCTCGGATCAGCCCGTCACATTACAAGACTAAGATGGCGGCGCTTAATTTCATTTTAATGAAATCTTTTTTTAATTGACGATGATAATTCACACCGAGCGTCCTTATTAATCTTGTAAAAAATTTACAAATCTTACAGATATAGTAATATTAATTGTGTTATACATTAAATTTAACTTTTAAAAATAATAAGATACTTAAGGATAATAAACAAAAACAAGGCATACATACATTATTCGGAATGTAAGCCCGAGTTTTGTGAACGTAAATTCTATTCTAAAAAGACACGTCACGGTGACAAAATTTAGTGAAAAACAAAAATTACTTATTTGTCTTCATGAAAGACTTTGTCTTAACAAAAGAATCAAATCTTCAAAGAAATAAGTGTTATTAACAGTTTTAAATGCACAAGTCAAAATAGACATTCTTATCACTATTTATAACTCGAGTGTCGAAAATGTTACTGATAAGAGAAATGTATATAACAAAACTATATAAGAATACCTTGGCTTCGTATCAAAGAGTTAACGCCGTTTCATTCAGTGCCAAGTGCAATATTTTTAGATGGACTGTGACATGGCAAATTTCGGTGCGAGTAATAAATATATTCGTATTTATTTTGTATGTGAAAAATACGTAGACATTCCTCGTATATCGATAATGAGTATTATTAGAAAATAACGGACTTATTTTTTAAATGTTATTTAGCAAGTGAATAGTTATACAATGCTGTCTTTTTATTTCTTTTCTTTTTTCGATATTACCTCCAAACAACAGTACTTGGTATTGTTGTGTTCCAGTTTGAGGGGTAAGTGAGTCAGTATAATAACAGTGTAATTCTTAAGGTTGGTGGCGCATTGGCGATGATTAATATTTTTTACAATGCCATTGTCTATGGGCGTTGGCGACCACTTATCATCAGGTGGCCTGTATGGTCGTCCGCTTTCCTATTCTATATAAAAAAAACAATATCATCTTTAAAAATGAAGGCTTTTTGTACAAACTTTCACTCCATCAATCACTACTTTAGGGGTTAAATTTTCAAAAAAAATCTTCCCTAGTGCTAACCTAACTTGTACTGTAAAGAAGTACTTTTTTATGGTGCTAACCTCAGTTTGTAGGCTATGTTTCGATATTTTAGTCAGTAAGTCGGTCACTAATTTTTTTATATATACCTTGGTAATTCATAATAAAATCACATCGCAACACAACCGAGCTACGTCATTATTGATTATCGTCATGTCACTCATCAACTAACATATTCTAATCAATTTAGTGATGTTGTTTCGTTTTTCGTAACAATTTGTTTCTTTAACTAGCTTTGATCTAAAAAGTTTTTTAATATAAATTCATCTTAGCGATAATATTTATTATATTAGATAATAAATTTAATCTTACTAATATTACAAAAACGAAAATTCGTGCATTTACTTTACCTAGAAATTTCTTTACCAGATATTTTTCGACGAATTAAAATGAAACTTGATATATGCGCGGAGTTTGTCCTGGAATAGAAGATGGATACTTTTTTTTAGCGTCAGTGAAGCGCTGGTGACAGCTAATTATTTATAAATCTTTTTTATATATGTAAAAAAAAAAACTTCAAACATGTCACATCTGTAATCTGAATTTAAAACGGGTGAATATGTAATCTTACATAATAAAACCTGCGTAACGCGCTGCATCTCAGAAGATGATAACTTATACCGGCATAGGTTCAATGTATATTTGGTTTGTTATTTTTATTAGTTAAGCAGTATAAGAAATAAACCTCTTTTTTATTGTATAAATATATAACAGTTATCGATATATAAGGCCTCCTCTCCCTTTTGAGGAGAAGGTTTGGAGCTTATTCCACCACGCTGCTCCAATGCGGGTTTGGTAGAATACACATGTGGCAGAATTTCAATGAAATTAGACACATGCAGGTTTCCTCACGATGTTTTCCTTCACCGTTAAGCACGAGATGAATTATAAACACAAATTAAGCACATGAAAATTCAGTGGTGCTTGCCCGGGTTTGAACCCACGATCATCGGTTAAGATTCACGCGTTCTTACCACTAGGCCATCTCGGCTTCTCCTCAAAAGGCTCTCCCTTTAGGCCTTAGCCCAGCAGTGGGACATTAACAGGCTGTTACTGTTACTGTTACTATCGATATATATAACGATTTGTTTATTTATTTGTTTATTAAATCGTAAATCCATATTTTATTTGCATAATAATTGTTATTGCAGTCTTAGGTCAGAGAAGAGAGGTTAACTTTCTCCTTTTATTTAATTTAAAGTACAAGGCTAACATAGAATCGAATTTTAATGATAAATTATATTATATTATTAAAAAAAAACAATTTAAAATAACAATCAATTATTATAAGCTTACCAAAAGGATTCTTATATCCACACATTGTGAGATAAGAAATGTCATAGGTGATTTATTATCTATCGGACGATATTAAAGACAAACCCTTTACACATTTTTATCTCGTCAAAGAAAATGATGTCATAAATTTATCAATATAACGAAAACTATTAAAAAAAAAAATTTAGAAACTGGAGAGATTTTCTAAATATCATCGACCTTTATAATCGCAACAGCAAAATGTCCATTAACGAGTAACCAGACGTTATTTATACGGCCTGCCGAGCCAGTGCGGCATACATTAAAACCGGTATAGCGGCACACATAGGCACCAGCCTAGAAAATACACGCAGCGCGGCTCAGGGATCAAAGAAAGTTGTAGTGCCGTAGGTCGAACTGAGTTTACAATGCTCGACTGTGCGGACACGAACGGAATAGAAAGCTGGAGAATATAATACAATTGACGATCGCTGGCTCGGAATCATTATGTGAAAACGAGAATCGCTGAATTGAAACCGAGATCATTTAAGATTTTTAATATATTTTATAAATACAGTAAATGGCCTCCGCTCTTTTGAGTAGAAGGATTTGGAGCTTATTTCATCACGCTGCTACATGTGTATTTATTCGGCACATGGTTTCCAGATGAATTATTGTAAACTTCAACTATTCAACAAATAAAACTTCATATGTGTTTTGCCGAGGTTTGAACACGCAATCTTCGATTATGATTCACGTGTTCGTACCACTAGACCATCTCGGTTGGGATATTTAGTCTATATATAATATACGCGTTCATTTGAAACTGAACAACAGAGGCGATGATGAATGGATTATTTCATGGTCTCGCTAGTAATCGTTCAATGAAATGGCTTTTCTCGCTCAATAAGTCACTGCATATATGCATCAGAGACTACTATTATTAATTTATATTGTATGTACTGTCAACAGTTGCTATGATACCGACATAAATATTATTTAACTGTACGGTAGAAAAACACCTTTTTGAAAATAACTTTTACTCTTTATATGATTATATTATGATGTAGCCATTTTAATAATATCGTATTTTTTTAAATCATAGCTAGGGGGACGCAATGGCATATGGGCCACATGATAGTAAGTGGTCACCACAACATCCTCCTATCGATCCGATCGACGATCCTAACATCGTTAATGCGCCACCGACCTTCGGAACTAAGATGGCTTGCAAAAACCCTACTATATAACTATTTTAAGTCCAAACTGTCTAAAAATATTTGAGGTATTATACTGATGGTGAAATTATTATTATTATTATAAATATATTTTGTCTTTTTGCCTCTGTTTAATGGGAGGGATCCTATCAACTCATCACTTTTTATAATGTCATTGAGTGAACCATAATAATAACAGGCACATCGTTTATAACTTAACTTATATAATTTATATTAACTCATTTATTCATTATCATACTTATATTTCTGTTTTTCGCTGATGATAAATCTTAGACGGCTTCGAAATTCAAACATATGGAGTTCAAACATAGCCTCTGAGACACAGGCTCGGCTTAGTTCAGACGCTTGTACCCACGCGCGTAATTGTAATATATACGTCAGTTAAAATCACTAAATCTATACATTACTGTTTGTTATATAAAATAAATATATTTGTACATATTTATTGATATACGTATGTGCTAAAGACGGGCATATATCACAACGGCCTAATGCGTTGATGATCAACAACGATGCGTATAGACTATAAGTGATGCAGAATATAATTTTCATATATATATATGTGCGTTATAATATCACAATGGTCTTAAAACACGAGACGGTTTCCCGCACGCAAATCATAATCAGGGCTATCAACGTTTCACTAGTGTGACATCATTAGTGAAACATTTCCACTTGCTTATATTATAACCACGTACGTACGTATATTGTAATAACTATCACGTTTTGATATGCGCCGACAGCGACATTCGGAACGCAACGTAAGCGCTTAGCTGCTTGTGAACAGCGTAAAACTTGATATAACACGAATCGTATGCAGTTTTAAATTATGCAATTTCCTCGTGCATCGCTTCCTACGTGTACTTTTAGTTTCATAATTAACATGTACGGAAATATGAATGTGTTAAAGTTGGTAGCGTTGAGAAAACATTTAAGATAAATTAAAGTTTACTTTGAAGTTATATTAATGATAATTAATTATTCAAAATTTGCTACCACCGCTGCCGCTAAATTAAATTTTATTGAGCTAGGAGAATATTTGCAAGTTTCATCACAATAGTTAAGGAACGCATAGAGAACAAACAAACATTTTTATTCATATAGAAGATGAAGCGAACTTTAAACAATCCATGACATTAATATAATATCATATTTTAATTTTTCATTAATTTTGTTTACAGTTATATAATATTACGTTCGAAATAAAGATTTTATACGGATAAATGATTTTAATTTTCAACAACTAACGAAATAATATAATATTTGACGATACGATAAAGTAATTCAAAGTTGCAAAATATAAAACATTATTTACGAGTCATCTTTTTTTTTTTTAATTTACATAACAGGGCTTTATCTCGTCTGCGTACAAGTTTCAAAACTTCGGCCTGAAGATTGTAAACCCAATTAATGTTCTCAACTGAAGATAAACTTTTGAAATAGCAGAGATAGCTCCGCATATAAATACATATAACTTCGTAGTAAAACCGCATAAATAAACATGATGAGAAATGTTTACAGTTGCCAACACAGAAACACCTTGTACTGGCGAGAGTAGGTACTTCAAACGGCAACTCCGCGCACGATCTCAAAAGTTTAATCAAAGAAGTTTACAACTTAAGACTGACCGCGCTCAGTTATACATGTACTTCGTTCAATAACTTCGAATATTAATTTGACAAAACAAACGTACATAGCTATTACACAAGTCGATATTGTTATCGGTCGAAACAAATAGCAATTTCGTGCATGGATGTTGTAATATTACGAAGCCATCAAATCAGGTAAATCAGAAAATAAACATAGTTTAGCGGCCACGTGAAGCGAGTCGATAGCGCATGGCGTCGCGTCACAAGGTCACTGAACGCGTATACCTAGGCGAACCCTCGCATACTTCACCTGTTTATCGTGCTGGCACTCGGTAAACAGGCACCGTGCTATTGTTTACGATACTAGCGAAGTTTACTCGACAAACGTACCTGATAAGTCCTTCGTTGTATTCGAACGATCCGTTCACAATGGTTCGCAGGTACACTCACTGTTAGATATCACAATGAAACATCGTTCCAAACAATAAGCACAATCGTAGAACGTTTTGCAATAGGCGTGCGCGACGGGTTCGGTTGCGAGGCGAGTTTATCTGTCGATGACAGTGAGCGAACGCCGGTCGCCTCGAATAACAATAAAGAGGCGGCTAATTATTATTATTACTGTTCGCGCGGTCGCACCGGCTCGGGCGTAGATAAGTGGCGTAATCGCTGAATTCCATATAATCGTGGCGCACTCACACAAGCGCGTCCCCGCCACGTGTGATGACGTCGCCGGCTAGGCGCAGGTAAGTGTGGTACGGAGCGCGTTGGCGGATAGGCGCACGTATCGATCTTGCGATAAATTCGACACGGCGCGGCGAGCGGTGAATGCACCGCTTGCGGCGGTCGCCTTTCACGCCGACGAAAACGCAATTTATGAACACTGCAAACGGCACTGCGAGGTTGAGCCGGCGATAGTTATTCACGAGTCGAACGATTTCGGTCGGCAATGTATAGGACGTACGAAAGCGCGCGGGCGCAACGACACGCGAACGCCGAACCTTCTCGAATACCGCCGAGATAACACGTGTTTATTTATTAACGGCGAGAATTGCGCAACATTAATGTATTGATAAGAACGTTTGCTTCAATTTAACATGTAATATTAAAGCGAAGGTGGTTAGAGGTTGAACATGTCTATCTGTTTAACTGTAGAAGTAGAAATTTGTAACAAATGTCATTCATTTCAGGTCAGACATTTAATGCGATTATTTGATTTTGTGTGGCTTAAGTAATAATAGAATATCACAAGGGTAAGCCGACTACTCAGCGACACAAAGACAATCAATATTACGAGCACAATGACTCACTAAAGTCGCCTACAAAGCAATAAAAACGAGCGGATACGTCTCGCTACTTCTATTGAAGCGAGTATGGTCTGACTTGTCTAAATTAGTTCATCTGTCAGCGAAGGCAGCTATTGTCTTAATATGGACATATATCAACTGTGCGACGCGACGAGACGCGTAATCAACCACATTTTTGAAAACGAGTAATGCTAATAAGCTGATAATACCTAAAGAGCAATTTTAATACAACAAGCAATGAAGCAATCAACGCAAATGAAGCAGAACGGACCGAAATGAAAGCCGAAATAGTTTTTTGCGATTCGCCGAGCGGCCAGTTCGAGTCCGGAAATCGAAGTGGTCCAAAAATGACAACGGCGTATTAACCGAAGCGTGGCGCAAAAACGTCCGCGTCGACCAAACGACCAGGCCGCCCAATGCTAGTGCGCTTTAGCAAAAAGTGAATAATGACGGACGTCGGCCGCCTCGACGTCGCACAATTGCGCTATTTCGAGACACGTTTTCCTGCTAGCAATAATACCTATTAATAATAACAGACGCTAGTCGTCCTGTACTCGAACACAAAGACATCGATTGTTGAGCGCAAACGGCATAAACAGCGATCATCGTCGATAGCTCCGCGCTGTTACTATGAGTATGATGAAAAAGTAACACGTGGCACGCTACGAAGCGTACAAGGTGAACGGCTTCGCGAATAATAATGCCCGAGAGAATCGTATGCAAATCGTTACAATGAAATATACGATTGGTAAGAATTGTGTTCGGAATATTAATCCCGTTTTAGCGGCGGCAGATTATCATTAGCGTAACATTTTTAAATTGGCAAAATTATACAATTTAATTATTTATTTTTAAATATTTTAATTTTTAATTGTATAAATTCCATTATGATATGATGGACATAATAATTTAACAGTACCTGTACTATGGTGTAATGTGTTATTAAATGTTTATAATATAATTAAATATTTAATTAGCCAAAGTAAAACTAGTATTTTTTCTCTTATAAAGTAAAACTTCAGTTCTAAGTATAATGGATCGATTGTTCATAAGAAGTATGGAAGTTGGTGTAGATGTTACTTTATGTTGGGAAGTTTGTTCGAGTCGGCGATGGGGAGCAGCGAGCAGTGAAATATAGTTCAAAGTTGAGGGAGGCAGTTGCGATGCGCCGTCATTGTGCAGCTCGACCGACCGATCGAACTTGGCAAACAAAAGTGATGCAATGGTTTTATAAGTTTTAGATAGGTTTTTTAAAACTTCTGAAAACAAAACAGACATTCTATGAATTCAACTTACAAATCTAAATTTAAATAATATGATTGCACTCCATTAACGGTCATTTTTATAGAATATAAATTAAATAATACTTGTATTATGTTAGAATGCGTTATAAAACAGAGTAGTATATTATTTTAAGAAAATTAAATTAATTTAATTCCGAATACAGCAAGTCACAAAATTCAAAAGTCTGTTTAAAACAATTCCAAGTCTAAATCGGATAACAAATTTAAATAACCAAAAGAGTATTTATCCAACAAATACATACAAAATTGTATAATATATAATATTATTAAATACATTTAACAGATTATAAAAAAAAACGTTCGATGTTTAAAATACATAACCACGAACGTTATACTATTAACGTAATATTATAATATTGAATACGTTTGAATTAATAATTTCGACCATACCGGTCGTGGCGGTGAGTTCGCTTTTAACTGGCTTACCTTATTATAAACTATGAAATATTTACATAATAACGACGAATGTATTTAAGGTAACGAGTGAACCAATTAACGAATTCGAAGCAAAATAATTTATATTATAGCATTATACGAAATCACAATTTATAATTATTAATATTACAATTTATATTTAAAAAGCCGAGATGGCCCCGTGGTTAGAACGCGTGAATCTTAACCGATGATCGTGGGTTCAAACCCGGGCAAGCACCACTGAATTTTCATGTGCTTAATTTGTGATTATAATTCATCTCGTGCTTTACGGTGAAGGAAAACATCGTGAGGAAACCTGCATGTGTCTAATTTCACTGAAATTCTGCCACATGTGAATTCTACCAACCCGCATTGGAGCAGCGTGGTGGAATAAGCTCCAAACCTTCTCATCAAAAAGAGGAGAGGAGGCCTTTAGCCCAGCAGTGGGACATTCACAGGCTGTTACGGTTACGGTACGGTTACAATTTATAATTAATATATGCCCAGTAGGTATATATTATTGTTATCGGTTTTATAGTAGTAGTGGTACCTTTACATTAATTATTAATATCAATTATTTAATCGGGTGGGAATCGGGAGGGACTATTTAAAATTTGACATAATTAATAAAAAAAAAAATCGACATTGTTATATTTCTGTGTTAACGTGTAAAATATTTTAACTTAGACATAATTATTTATGTTTCAATGTAATATTAAATAAATTATTTAATTTACATTAAATTTTTAAGAATTCACTTTCATAGTAAAGGATTATTGTTGTTTAAATTTAATACAAATTTTAATAAAAAAAGGAAAATAGAGGGGCAGTGTACGTCATTGATATGTATTTACTACCACCCAGCCAATGACATTCTAAGATATATTTACCATTCCCTAAACTATTAATGTGTTATGTCTCCCGTGCCTATGATTACTCTGGAATACTCACCTTTCAAATCGGAGCACAGCAATGCAACGTATTGTCGTTTGTCGGTAGAATAACCAGACGGGCTTGCACAAAGCCTTACTAGCAACCTATGTACTATACTACAATTTCAAATGATATTCTTTTCTGTACCAACTTGTTTAGTATTAATTACTCATTCGTCTTCCATCCATCCTATATCTTTTTTCATAAGCGACGTCTAAAACATACGTTAATAAATCCGGCATAACTGTGTTGTACATTACAAACTCGAAACTGTAATGTTAGTAAAGAGAAATCTTCCAAATTAATTCATGTAAATACTTAACACAACAGTTTTCCTATAAATCATTAAAACAGATATAGTCATGAGCCATTCACATCGTATGTGTAGTTATAATACGACGAACTCGAAAGTATAATCTATCAAGACGTGTTAGGTTTACAATTTTTAATTGACCGAGGCAAACAAGCCAACGAAGTTCTATTTTATTTTATTTTTATGTTTAAAATATTAGCCGCAAACTAGAGACTTAGGACTATATATGATTAATATACATTTATTATATTTAACAGCTATATATTAACAATATCAAATAAAGAACATGTAATTCCTAGACCGGTAATATGGTTATCACAGTTCAAACATTTTAAAATAATCAGTTTTAAAGAATTGAAATACCTATCAAAAAAGTATATATATATATTAATAACATGTTTATTCGAAATATGTTTTTTTTTTCATGAAAATAAATATCGCGGGCACAATTCATTAACGTGAAAGCCGAAAATGACTCACCGGCCGCCGCGGCGACGGGGTGTTGCTATGCTTTTAATTGCTTTACCTGAAAATGAAATATTGAGCATATAGTCAAAAAATAATAACATATATAAATTAAGCCATTTACTCTACACGTGCCGTCCTTGTGTTACCTTATTCTACATAAAACAATTGGGACGAGCATGCGTTAGGGTAAATACGATTAATAACTTAATTAATATAACTACTATTAATGCGCGCACATAAATCATACAGACATATAGTCTAATAGACGTGTGTGTGTGTGTGTGTGTGTGTGTGTGTGTGTGCGTGCGTGTGTGTGTGTGTATGTGTGCGCTGCTATATGGCCACTCGTTCTTATAGCAGTGTATTAATTAGATAGGATTTTTTTCTATTGTATTTAGAAAATTACAAACTACTAAGAAACTTCAGATACATCTAGCAGAACTTTTGTTTTAAACGCGCTATACTAAGCTACTGGTTGCCCTTCCAAACTTTGTAAATGTAAATTTCTACAGTGAAAATTTATACAACGTTGTAAATCCCATATAAAGCTTAAAATTCCAAAAACCTTATTTTATTAGCTTATTCTTACTTTATAAAACCTATGTTCCAAATTTCAGCTTACTAGGCTCAATAGTTTTGGCTGTGACAAACAATTTTATAAGTATATGTAACGATTTCATTATGATGTAATTAGATAATAATGATTTAATATTTAACAACTTTTTCACTTTTTCTAAAACAAGTTTACAATCAAAACATTAATTATCATTTTAATACTTTTCTATTATTGTCTATATTTTTAACCTGGTTTTATTTTACCATCAATATATCAACGAATTCGAAAATACCTTAAACTATAAAAACAACAGCGCAACGTAAAAAACAATAGCAGTTTGCATAGATATATTCGGCTTACTCCCAAAGTCGATATTAATCGTAAAGCGTGAGCCCGGCGACAGCTAGGTCGCGCTGGGTTACGCAGACAGGCCGGTGACCTTGGCGCCACCCTCCACCCCAGCCTCCCTGCCGAGATGTGAGTCGACTTCTGAGCGTTCCTACATAGCTATCTATCCAAGTGTGCTTCGAATTCTTTATGGAACTTTTTTGTGTTCGCTCTATGTAGTAATCCAGTTACAAAGTGAACGTGTTTGTTAAGTTTACTTTGTAAATAATTCGAATAAACATTTAATTTCTGCGTTTATGGGCCGTCTATGTTTACATACAAGGAATAGTCCACTATTAAATGACACAGAAAACTTGCAAATTGCAATATAATTTGATAACTTGACGTCTGTCATAATTATAAGTAGAAAATATGTTAGCGATGCAATTTTCAAAGAGTGCAAATATAGAACAAACTAATATATATCGACGATAACACAAAAAAATATGATTATTAAGAATAATAAATTCACGTGCAAACGATTATAATACAAACAAAACATGATAGTTTTCTTTGCCCCTTCACGTGAATAAATATGTACATCGACTTCATTCGAACATAAATATCTACTCAATGTTCAAAGCCGATACATAAATTATGTGGACAGCAATGTGCAAATTGCATTTATATTTATTTATTGAGAGACTTTTGAACTTATGACAAACAAATAACATTATGATATAAAAGAGTAATATTTAACGCTTTCGCGTACAATGGTATTGGCTACCGATGGATTTTCATAAGAAATCTCAGAAGGGAATACTAATTTATAGACGTTCGAAGCGTCGCAATTTTATTGCATTCAATCGTTCAAAGAGGTGACTAAGAATAAAAATTGTAGATAAAAACGTAACTTGAAACTTATATAAAGAATATCCGCTTTTATATATAAAATGACATAGGTAAATATAATCACGTATATAACCTATCTAGATCAATTGCGTCCGTATGCAAACGCTGTGATTCATTCAAGCATATTACATTCTTATTGCATCATACTTTATAAATAGAGAAAGAAAAAATATTCAAGTAAATTTTACAATAAAGCGTTCTTGAATCGTCGCTATGTTAATTCCACCACCGTTATGGAAGCAGCCTCCAGCGAGAAGAAACGGCAAGGAACTCGCGTCGCGGGATTTTATTAATGATGCTTTATTTTTTTTATTAAACTATATATCGAAGTTCTAAGAATATAAGGATCTAAAAGCAGACACAAATTACAGGAGGCTTTCGTGCATTTTATCTGAAATAAAATGTAATATGTAATAATCCTCTCTCTGTCTATACACTGTTTCGATCAACATCACGTGGATTCGTTATAGCTGTAGCTGAGTGAAAAAACTATCTTACAAACACACACTTCCTTTTATAAGAAACTTCTCAACTTTACTCATTATTTATATATTATATAGTTTAGTTTATGTATATAAAATAATCAATCTATTTGACAATTATGAAATATAGAAAATACTTTATCGTCATTATACTTAATTAAGAATATTTTTTATGTCAATAATACACCCATACTCCTTTTCCGCAAGGCTAATCTAATGGCCGATCATCTAACACAGCTGTCAACGTTAATCAAACCTTTATTATTATCGAGTCTATGCTCTCCTGACTCACCTAAAAGTCACTGAAGATTAACTAGAATTTTTTTTTATAATTTTACAATAGAATAATCTTACTTCAATTTAGCAATAGTTTAAAACGCCGTTAAACTTTAATCATCTTGACAGTAGGCTCGTTTGGTTCAACACGTTAGCTAATTCACTATAGACAAACTGCTTTAGATAATTGTCTGACATTAAGTCCTAATTGGTTAATTCGTTACTTTGAAATTGATTACAGAAATAAATAGGACAAATACTAATTCGTTGTTCTGACTCTTTCTCGTTTACTAAGTCATCGTTTATATCGGACGTTGACAAACGGTCGTTTAACAAAACAGATGTTCCGCGTTTTTTAATTGACGTTTAAGCGTTCTGACTCAACCCAGTGCGGATATAATTAAAGAATTTGACGTTTTTTTTTTTCGTTTTTTGTTGCTTTTGTCATACAGATTTTTTTATAGTAACTCAATATTAAGCTATCTTCAGTGCGTAAGTGCCGTCACTAAATCGAATCCTTGAAAGAATATAAATAGCTATTTTTTATTTAGGTATATAATAACTGGCTGAAATACTGTTAATGTTGTATATTTTAATGCAACATAATCAAAGAACAAGTTCTTATAATAATGTTTTTATTACATGCAAAGAAAAAACATCGCAGAAAACTTCTTATTTAAATAATATATATAAGTAATAAGGTTTCTAAAACCATCTGCACACGTACTAAATTGCATAGTACCTAATTATTTTTTCTTTAATCGTAAAAAAAACTGTTTGTTCATTCTGCTAGTGGAATAAGTCAACAAACAGACAATACTTACTAATAATGTAAAGTTTTAAGAAATTTACAGAAGACGCTAATTACGCTGCTAGCCGGCTGGGTCGTGGATGAGTTTTTTTTTCTTTAATCGACATTGACAAGCCGGTCAGGTGCCACCTGGCGCGGAAACCAGTTCTCGAAACGATCGCTGTACTAGATAATGCTATTTCACGACTCTCTTAAAACTAATTTGTAAAGTTATACTTTTTCGTGTTCCCTTAAAACTCTTTTCATAATAAAACATCACTTGAAAGTACTAAGAAAATATCTAATGATAAACTATTGTCAAAAGTACGCTATAGATATTTATCTAATTAAATATTACGGTAACGGAGCCAGCGGTGAGACGAAATTGTCGATAGTGACAACCCTGACAGTTCAATACATAAACGCCTTTACAACTACACTTCTAGGTGTGCAGAGCCGGAGGCGCGTCGGCAACTTTTTGTCAACTCCGCACAATCCTCGCATAAAGGGAACGCCGACGATGTTACTTTTCCATTGATTGCACAACCGTTTCGCATTTCTTTCGACGTTCTCGGAAACTTTATCATGTGAAAGTATTTGAATTGCAAAATATACTTTGTGATAAGATACATGCTTATAATTCATTATAATTAGCGTATATTTTAGCTCTACGATTACGTTTCTACATTAGTAAATTAACTTACATAATTGTAAAGATTTAACAGTAAACAATTTTAAAAACTAAAAGTCATTAAGTAAATGGTTTATAAATTTAACAAAGCAAAACTAAATTGTTAGACCGAAGTGGAAAATAACAAAAAACTACTATTACAATCATATTTGTTTATTTGTCATTCGTATTTACAAACAGTCATTAAATAACAATTTCCTAAACCACACGAATAGAGAAATCCCACGACATCGAGATACATTATTATCGTTTGCGTCACACTTTTGTATCTATATTCGATGTTTTGGAAAAAAATTGACCCATATGGTCACTACGCCGCGAAATATCACTTGCCACGCATATCTGACACGTGCAGTATTCACAATACTAAATTTGGATCAGTAAACATTAAGTTTAGTAACGGGAGGTTTATATCCCGAGTACTTATCATATCGCTTACGCAGTGTTAAATATTTATTTACTAGAGGCTATTCATTTATTTCATTAGGAAGCCAATGGCACACAAAGAACACATTCTATGGCCATTCAATTTATATCTTATGATTAACATTGTGCACAAACATATAGGCTAACTCAACACACAGATTATAAAACTATGACATGATTTGTTTAAAATCTAAAATTATATGAAACAATTTGGAATTTTTTTTTTAGTAAGGAAAACGATTTCTTATTAAAAATCTAAGAACAGGTTCGACATTGGATCAGATATACAAGCAAATATCACAAAGATCATCTACTTATCTTGTTACACGTGTAACTATCTCAGATGGTTGATACACTTTTACATAACATATCTTGAGAAATGCTACCGGAAAAGACATTCATTTTTATAAGTCATATCAGATGTAAATAATTCCATAGAAATTAAAGTTTAAGTTTACAGAATACTTTATATATTCATTCAGAGAGATAGTAATTAACGCGAATTTAATTTTTATCGAGTCACCGTGACCGTTGACATCGAAATGACTCGATTGAAATTGGCGTCCATTTTAATATAACCAGACTAAATAATTATATTCGTTGAATCTACTATCGATATTAAAAATAAAATTTAAAATATTCGCACCTTTAACATATCATAGTGGTAATAAAAATACACCCCACTAAAATTTATAGATTCTTATCCATAATTTACTCGGTTTCGGAATAAATAAATTGCAAATGGTCCGTCCGTGGTTTCGGCCACGGTTAATGGTATGTAAAATAATCTTGGGTATTCCGCGTTCTAGATTAGACAGAAGTATTTCTTGTTGGCGGCATCTTTTATGTTCCTGATATGACGTTACTTCGAGCTTAATTTTTATCGTTTAACCGGTATTTTATAAGTATGAATAATGATAACCTCGTTGACATTAATCGATGTGGTTGTAGAATGATTCCGGACAAAGTTATTTCAAATAACATAAACAGTGTTAAAATATCTTATCTTTACATATATATTTTTTATTACTTAAATGTTGTTAATGAATGTATCATTAGAAAAAAAAAATTAGAACCGCGATCAAACAACGAAATGACAATTATAAAGAATACACGAAGTTGAAACAAAATTGATTCAACGGCACGGCGAAGTTAAAACGAAAACATCGGCAACCATTCGTGTCGGAAACAAGACAAAAGGAGCAAACTATGAGGGCTCGAGGCCCGTACACGATGAAAATAAAAATTCAAACAGTTTCAACTGCTCCCAGACGAATCGTGCCCAACTTTGTGTCGACTAAGTAATTGCCTTTTACAGTTTTGTCGCTGTAAGTTCCGAGCTGACTCATCCTACGTCCACGTCCGCTATAAAGAACGCCTCGTGGATTTAGAAAGTTAGAAAATCGAGCGTCGATCGTAATTTATACGAGGCTTAGTATCATTTTACATAAATGACGCAAATAGGCAGATGTGTCCTTAATTCGACGCGCTTAATAAAACATTGTTGTATGTATTATAAATATTTAACGTTTTTTTTAATCCATCATACTATTATACCTGGCTATTAAAGTAAAAACTATCAGAATATCACGCACTCAGGAGTAACATTAAGGTATGTGTCACGTCACATCGATAAGGGGTTTATCATTTATTCTTATCTCAAGCCGCTAAATAATAATTTTGAAATGAATATTATTTTATTGAAAGTAAAGTATGAATATATCTCCAGCTATAATAACATGTTATGGCATAAATCTTGTTTCCGCACTGACGTTAAAAACCTAGTTCAGTGGTGCCGCGTCGACTCACGTCCTGGTGTGTCGCTGACACACCACTCTCAGTAAAAACAACGTGCCTCCACAATACTACAATAGGTGGCTGAGCTGAGCGGTTTCCTCTTCCCCCTCCGCCACCCCTCGCTCCCCTCTCTGCAAACCTACTCAGCTCCCCACGGCCGCCACTTACGTGACTCAGCACCAAGCTTTATATCAAATTCGACGTCGTGCGACTTTAGCGACTTGTTTTTCGTTGTAACGTAGTTTTTTCTAGTAATAAAACATTTCGTATTAGTGCTATCGCCAATGATAAAGGTGAGCAACTGAGAATAAATTATGGACTTCTCCTTTCTTTTAATAGAAGTTCAAGTAAAGACTACGCGGTGTACGAGAAAGTTCGTCGAGTTTCCAAGACCTATTTAAGAGTTTCGCCTGCAAGGTTAAAGTTGACTTCTATACCTAGACAAACCGCGGAAGTTTCCAACTGAATCAAATAACATTTTATACAATATTATTAAACATTGAATTAAATCACGCCGAGTATGTTTTTTTATAATGTATTTTGTATAAAAGTACGCAAATTAAAAGTTTAAAAAAAATGGTTGAAAGGTGATTAACCCTTTAAGACGTGTTTCTTATTTTCTATATATATATATCAAAGGCTGTATCCGATACAAAACGAAATCCAATTAGCCATCCCAACCAGCTGGCTTTTATTAACATGCTGAATAAGCGGAAACCGTAAAATACCATCGCCGGGAGAACGGCCTCAGCGAGGAGACGAAGACAGCATCCATTAAATACCAAACGACCTCCGCATCGTATAATATGTGATTAATTACATCAAGTGTGCAATAAAACTCTTACGTCTATGGTCAAAATTGTTGCCAACTGGATATATTACTGGTTAATGAATGGCCTTTTTAATTTATTGCCTATAAACTAGTTAGCGATTAAAAACAATTTTACTAAATTAATGTAATATATAAATTAAAAATATACATTATATAATTTATGAATACATTTAACAAGATTGTAACATTCCGTAGGATATTAATACACCGATGTCATAACAACAGGTGATCGTAGAATCAATTTATCAAATCGATTATTTCGATGCGATTTAAGCTGATACATTTTATTCATCGCTATTAAAATAGTAATCAAGGAAATTTGTCGTAATTCTAATTACGTTTAAAAAATCTTCGACTATACGACATTGTGGTTATATCGTACATTAACACAAGTGGATTAACGATACAATGAGATAAGTAAAACATTTATTGATCGTGAACTATAGAAATAAGATGAAGTGTATTGGGTTTGTGTAATTGAATAATATATTGTTTATCGATACGCGTCTTCTAAATAAACAAATGAAATTATCAAATTGAACACAAATTATCCAATTTGTGTTTATATAACTTTGGCAGACGTATCGTATCGTTTGTATGATACTGCACGTGCGGTGTGCGCCTACAATGGCCATTTAAAATTTATTTTGGACATCGCTCATTTACATCCAAAAAGAAATACTCGTGCTTAGATATCTGACAGTTAAGCACAAGTTGCCATACATAAGTTTTAAGAGCAAATGTAAACAAGATCTGTGTCGTTTTAAAAAAAAAAACAACAAGAGTTCATTCGCTTATTATTCCTCGAAGGTTATTTTGTTATATAAATTGAAGTATAGTTTTAAAAATATAAACACCACTTATTATTATTGCGAACTGAATCTAGTAATCGAAGTTTATTACTCATACTATTCCATATAATATTTTATATTTAGTGTACATACATCTACAATAACTTATTCATTACTATTAAATTAATAATTTAAGTACAAGCAACACTTAATTATCTTTTCGAAATTTATATTCAATGTCGACGCAATTAATCGCAAAAAATGTCTACGAGGGCCTCTCGCAAAAAAATATTCATTACGTGTGTAAAGCCAACGCAACGTGTATTTTTAGATAACCTTAAATATTGCAGCACTCGACGCCCCCACGATCAGTAGATTGAGACATGCTGAATTTAAACCGACGGTATTTTGATAATGGTTATTATTGAAACGTTTCTCTAGGAAACGTTTTGACAACATGTATTAAATGATTCTATTCTATAAGTAATAATTCAAAACTCATCGCAGAAGACGATGAAGCGATGAAATAATAGAAAGTGATATTTGAAATAGACTATAATAATTGTAAAATTTAAATTATAATCGCGACAAAATAGCTCTATCATCGGAACTTGGTTTCGACATTTCGCGACTGACGACGTGTCGCCCGCCCTACAAAATAGCACTGCAGTACATATATGTACCGTCCAACTAATGGAAACAAAGTATAACATATTAACAAAGTATTTCATAATAGAATTGTAACTTAAACAATGATGTTTTGAAGCATCATTTCAAACAATAATAAATATATTACATTTGAATCTGTTTATGCGTAATCCGTACAATAACTACAACATTAACGGTATATCTATTGGGTTAGATTATATATATAAAATATAAATTGTTATGACGGTTGGTTTAACATCATTTGCTGTGCTGAAGTGTCATATAGCTGCCAGTTACAAGTGAATATTAAAAAAACCTTTTAAATTAAAAAAAATACATACACGTTTCAACATTCACGGCAATTGTTTAAAAAGTGACGATATCGATTTATCTCAAACAGAACAAAATTATCAGCAGAATACTTAATACATTACTTCATAAAAAATGTATATAATCTAATTATTCGTGAAACACAGTGGAGCTAACTTATATACGTTAACGCCAACTTCGACATACAAATCAAACTAACCGTACATAACCTCGCCCCTTAATAAGCGAGTTAGCGAAGCGGACAAAACAAGGTCGTATCTCGAATCTTGAGGAAGGTGTCCCACTGTCAGCGTTCCTCGAGGGACTTGAACCCTGCTCTACTCCCTCTCAAACATCCTTTGTGCTGAAATCACATTTATCATTGTTCAATCTCTCTTTGTCCTATGTAATACGACGATACACACGTAATTGCATTCCGGAACATCGAAAATGTGCAAGCAATAGTATGTTTTACGATATTACTCGTAGATAACACGTTGTTATGTACACAACGTATCTGCGTTAGAAATTATATTTTATGAATTCAAACGTGAATAGTGGTGCAATAACAGTTATGTTTTATTACACGATTTCGCAGCCACTGTCGCCATTTATTAGCCAGCTATAGCTTGGCTTGTAAGTCGGTGAACAAATCTGCTTATTAAGACAGGACTGTATATGATTTTTTTTTTAAATGAAAAAAACTTCTGTCCTCTTCTTTTGTACTTGAGAAACAAGTTAACTGAAATAAATATTAAATTTCCTTTGGCACCTTAAATATATAGATATGATATTTTTGGGTAATAAAATTGAAAGAAGAATACAATTCTCCATTCTTGGCGGTAGAACCAACACACATTCCGAATCAGTGGTACCTACTTCAAAATTTAATGTAATTTAGTAAAATATTCGAACATTTTAATATAAATATAAAGGATATTAATATATATATATACATTATGTTAATATCACGAAAATAATTAATCAGACCTTTAAGTTCAACATATAACATCATTGATTAAAATTTAACAGATAAAGACTTCGTTTTAAAAGATTTACTACTTAACTAAAGATTTACAAACGGACGCCGACGTTTTAAACATACAATGATTAATTAATAAACTAAGATGTGGATATCTGATAACTTATAATTTTTTTTTAATCAAAATACTATTTATAAAAATTAAAAAAAAAACCTCAGTATTGTAAGAAAAAAAACCAATATTTTTTATTACATAAATAAACAGTCCCGTTACATCTTTATTAAACTTAAAGATAGACAATCAATGTGGACGGCAACAAGAGCCCGAACGCAGTCATCCGTCCCGATGTTACAAATGATGTCAATTAAGTTGACATACTTATAGCCGCCGCATCGAAGAACCGCTATAAATAAACTTTCTTTTGACATCTTCATTCAGTCCCCACAATTCGTAGATTTTTGTTCACAAATGTACTTAATTTAACATCTCAGTTTAGGATTAAGCTTTTATATTAGGTGTATTTTGGTCGTAGGGCTTTGTGCAAGCCGTACACAGTAGGTACACCGCCCACTCATTATTTATTCTATCGTCAAACAGCACTAATTTGTATGTTGTTGTCTGTTTCCGTGTGGTTTAATGGGTATGTGGGCCAGTGTTATTTCAGGCACAAAAGACATAACTCCCAAGGTTTTAGCGAAGGATTAGTATTTCTTACAGCAGCCATGTAAATGAGCGGTGGTGACCACTTATCATCAAATGGCCCATTTGCCAGTGCGCTTACCTATAATACTGCCTTTATCTCCCATAATAACACATAAAATAAAAATTCATTGTTTTGTTTTGTTTGCTGCATGACGATTTCCTCTGACTAGGCCCTCGAAGGACGTCCTGATATCCCTTATTTAAACTCCTACTTCATTACTATTTAATCATTATGTAAATAAAGAATAATAAATTGCATAATCAGAATACCTATATATTAAATATAATTTAAACATATTTGGTATATATTTTTGATTCGTTCGGATAAACGGTGTCGAGGTCTATTGATTTCCATGACTGGTGGCCCATGAATGTATTTCATCGCGGTGATGATTATTATACTATCTTACCAATTTTGCTGCAGCTCGCCATATATGGCGCTGCAGTATATTAACTTCTTTACCGTTTAAGAGATTGCCATGACAATTGATATATACAGGTAGATGTCTGCCTTGCTGGGGTTTGTCTAGTTTTATTAAAAAAAATCTTTCAACAAATACAAAGTTTGGTATTATTCAAATTACATTTCATTCATATCAATTACGAAGTTAAAATTTTATTTAATAAGCTGATTAATATTAACGATAACTTGGACAAAATCAATACGAGATCATTTCTACAACAATACGCAAAGCGGTTTGGTAATTACAAATTTAATAGGTAGGTCAATGGGGGAGTCCACCCAACATCGGTGAGATGAAGTGCCGGGGAGACTGGTCCGCAGTACAATGGAGCTTTACGTAATTCGAATTATATAGGTTTCGATAATATTATTGAACGACCGTACTTGAATGTGATTTCGATGCGGAGAGTTCGTATTCATTCATTTCAAGATAATATTTGTATATTATATAGATTTAATCACAATTATAATATGTTATTAAATAATTCAATCTATACTTTTTAAATTTATTACAATAAAAAATTATAATACTTCACAAAATACATTTTATTGCTTGATATTAACTTATGTAGTACATATACATTAATTGTGTAATTTACTGGTACTAGCTTTGTGTAAGCTCGTCTGGGTAGGTACCACCCACTCATCATAGATCATATTCTACCGCAAAACATCAGTGCTTGGTATTGTTGCGTTTCGGTTTAAAAGGTGAGTGAGCCAGGGAAATTACAGGCAGTTCCGAAGGTTGGTGGCGCATGGGCGATGGTTAACGTTTTTTACAATGCCAATGTCTATGGGCGTTGGTGACCACTTACCAACAGGTGGTCCATGTGCTCGTCCGCCTATTTATACTATAAAAAAATGTAAGTATTGATTTAGTTTAAGTGCAAATAACAATAAAAATGTTAGTTTTATTTTGAATTTTTAAGGTATTGGATTTATCTGAAGCATTGTCTCAGCTTTATTTATTTTAAAGCCATAGTACATTCCTATACATTGTTAAGTTTCTACGTAAAATAAATACTCACAGTAGTGTATAGAGGCACCAGGGGAAAACGCTTTGCGTGACAGACGAGACTAATTTGCTTGGAAAGAGTCCGTTGTCGAAAAAAAAAAAATATTAACACGTTGATGTCTCTTGGCGAGCAATTTATGCGCATATATTACAACTTGGCAGTTTTGGATTAACGCATGACAAAGAAAGTTCCGTTCAAAAATACTTTTATATATGGGCCACAAGGCGCGACGTTTGTTATAAATTTGTATTTACGATGTTTTTATTCATTTGAATTTATAGCTATTGTTAGTTTAAATTAATAAGTACAGTTCTTATTAAACTTTTAATTTTTAAACATTCCAATTTAACGTACGATGTTTTGTTCTCTTTTTATTTTTAAATTACTAAAATAAATAAATATACTCTTTAAACCAGAAATTAAATTATTGTATAGAAATTAGACAACTTAGCTATAGTAAATTCAATGAATTATATTGGTGTAATTTTTTATCATATTATCATATTACTTATTGGTGAAGAAAAGGAAACGGTGAATAATAAAAAAAACCGCGGCCTTACATACGTTATTTAGCGGATGATTAGTTAAACAATACTGTCTACTTTTTTCGAATGTAAAATTAATTAAGACAGAAAGAGCGGAATCATATTTTTACCTAAACCGTTGCTGAGCATCGTTTATAAGTAAACTCGAATATTTTTAAACAGAACGCCTTTTATAATACAACTATAGAGTAAGGAAAAACGCATTAAAATGATCATAATAGCCCTCACTTAAAGCGTATCAACGGACAGGAAGCCGAAATGACATTGCATTTTATATCGTGAATCGTAACTTGGAACAACACTGTGATCGATTATTTCAGCAGTTTTTATAACAAGAACCAGACGGACAACCGTCTTTAGGCGTTTATTTAATACGAAAGTTGAATTTCAGACAATTGACACTTTAGACAGTATTTCACAAGTCAACTGGACTGGCCTCAAATATATTAGTGTCTCGACGACTTATAAAAAAAATTATTTTAATGTGAATAATTGCAAGACACCATATAACACATATATATTTAATACACAAACCCTTCTCTAAATACAAAATTTGAGCCAAGTTCAAAGAGCCCTTTCCGAGATTTAATGTATCATTTAATATTATTAAATGAAGTACAGTATATAAGCTCAACATTAAATTCAAAGAACAAAACAAGCGATTTAAATATGGTTAAAATACTGATTAACTAGAAATCGAAAAGCAGCTATTCAGACGAGTTTAAAGAGAATTAAACAAACTTCAGCCTTTACGCGCTACATGGAAGAGGTACCATAAAACTTATCTTCAGCTTCCTAAAGTATTAATTTTTGCGTCAAACTCGAGTCCAACTTGTTTCTGAATACTGAATTCGTTGGGTGATTAAAACTTTTCGAACCCCTTCCCTTTCGTTCAACTTTACGATACTGAAGCCCCGTCAAAAAACGGGTCAAGATTAATACAAAAAGACGGGCGTTTATAATCCAATTACGTTCTTTTAACAGGTTTCCTCGTAAAAAAAGACTTTAAAAGATTTGTCATTAATCGAATAATTTATTGGCCTCTGTATTATCAATCAGAATCTAATGCAGTTTAATTGAATACTCTTACAAAATTAAATCTTTTTTACGGCAAAATTTCTTTAAAATAATCTCTGAACACTTTAAAAAGAGCTCCGTAGATAAGTTCATATATTTATATATAACTGTAAACGGAAAGCAACTACTAAAATACTTTTTCATACCGGAGATTTTTCAATACATTTTTTTTCTACAAAAGAATAATCAAAGCCCATAGAGTATACATGTGAAATAAATCCATGTCCGTAAAGGCAACGCAATCGATAGCCGATCAAGCGGCAGAGCCGGTTGTCGTGCGAGTGTGTGCGTGAGAACGGATGTGGTTGTGCACACATCGTACTATTTGCTGAGATGTATCGACCGAAATGTATGGATGTGTCGAGTTGTGTGTAGCGTATTTTATAGACGTCCCTGTGACATAAGATCAAATAAATTGTTCTTGTTGTTCGTGTGTGAAAATATTTGCACACCGGCGTAGACCTCAAGCCTTAAATACATAAGATTGTCATTAAAAAAACCTGAATAATATTGCTAAGAATATATCGATAATTATAAGATACGTGACTTTGATAATTAATATATCAGAGATATGTCTACAGCGGTCACGGTCGTGTGAATTTACGTACGGTTAGGTACACATTTAAATTAAAAAATAAATATAGTACTATCCTTCTTTATCTATCTAATGAAGGATTATTTTATCACGTATTATAAAGATATCAAAAACAAAACTAGATCTATCCAATTAAATGTAATTACATAATTAATATCACTGGACAAATACGATAAAACTTTATTCACATTGTACTTATAAATTTGATTATTTTTATGCTTTTACTTTATAATTGTACGCCTTAGGTTATTTGTACAACGATAGTGTAATTATATATATATTTATTTATATATATATATATACAAAGCGTCACAACCCTACAAAGCGAACTGTACAAGCTGTCCCTGTTATATCAAACTACATATACATAGGCATGTCTTATGTACATGCGACTGTTCTTCAGTCGCTATATATAGTGTAGAGATAGGTCTAGGCGAGCTGCGTCTTTGTTTACGACATAGATCGTTACGAACACACTGTATAGCTTACTTAGAACGCGTTTTACGAGAAATGGCATCATTAATATTTATAAAAAAGTATTTTATGTGAATTTGTAAATATATTAAAATTACTAACTTTTATTCTTCTGGTCCGGGATTCAAACCCACAGGATCTGTCCTTCGAAGCTAGCTACTAGAATATACAACAAAAGTAATGTCGGCCGCGGCGGCCAATGTCAAGAGAGATTAGCCAACTGCGCAGGACATTATAGTGCACAAGTATGTGCGCAAGCACGATGCACTCTCTATTCCCTAACGGCAATCTGATACGACCGGAAAGAGTTCAGCCGTAGGACAGCCTTACGTGGTACGGTAGTGTAAACACTTTTAACTTCCAGATTCCAGGCTGCTACTAAGAATTTTCGACAGAAAAACTCAATTTTTTTTAGCCCGACCTGGGATTTGTACCTTCCTTGTTTCAAATCCCAGACCAAAGACCTCGGGGTCTGTGGCCTTACATCTAGCCACTAGACCAACGAGGCAATCGATCAATGAATCATACTTTTATATAATGAAAGCAAAATCACATTTTACTAAGATATTTGGAAGTGAATAAAGAAGGGAAAGGGGGTAAATCAAATTAATAAAAGTGAATATATTTCTACTCTCAAATATAAGATGGAATTATGGAATATATTTCTACTCTCAAATATAAAATGTACATTTACAAATCACGCGTGCCTCTTTTATAAAAACTCTGTTCTCTGTTTAAGTAGTATTTTATTTATACACTAATAATATAAGTATTCATAGGACAAATGATATTCTTGACTGCATTACTTTATAAGGATTTTTTAAAACATAATAGGTTGTATATATGTGTATTGTGTAAGGTTAGTTTAATTTTTAAAGTAATAGTATCGAAATGCGAGTATTATTAGGTAAGCGGACATTATAGCAAATGAAATGTTTGGTATTACCGAAGTCAAAATTTTACGCTAATCGCTAAAAATTGTTTTTATAGTAATAAGTAAAAATCACACATGTATTATTTTTTTTTAAGTATGAGTCTGACGATAAAGAGAAATACTTTAATAACAAAATAAGCATTTTTATAATTATCATTATATATAAATAGTATATTAAAAATTATCAATAACTAATAATAATAACTTTCTGTCGGTTAAGATACTGTTTTCATTAACACGTTTTTTTTTTCTTTCGGTACAATCGTCAAGTATTACGAATTTGAATTTTATGTCGATTTTGTCAAAATTATCATAGAAAGTCATAAATGGCAATAATCTAAACAAATCAAAAAATCCTTATTCAAGTAGGCTTATAATAATAAAAATAATATTTGCGGATAAACTTTCCAACTTAAAACACAATTCGAGCAAACTTTGAATACAAAGTCAAAATTTAAAGACGCTTAATACATTTTACGAACAAAAGTCAACGACTCAAAGGAAATACAAAAAAAAAAAAAACAAAGTCGAAACATTTAGTATTGTTTTCAAATTTATATTCAATAGAAAAGTTTCGGTTTGTTCTATACGGCATTGTTTCCAATCTCAAAGAAACTTCAATCAATTAATGAAACTCGAAAAGTATTCAAACAAGACTAAACCATACAATTCAAAACAAATACAAAAGCTAAATAGGTAAATAATGAAGAGCTTAACTTTCGAATGAAATCCATTCAAACTTTTTACCTAATTCGAAGTTAGTTCCGAGTATCTACTAATTTAACTTTACTAAGGGGACATCTGGAACAATGTTGATACTGTGACTAAATAACATTATTTATTGTTATTATATTGTATACGTTTACATATTGTAATTCAAAACCTACTGAACGGATTTTCGTACGGTTTTTACTGATGGACGGCGTCGTTCATAACGAATGTTTAGATGCATAATTAATAATGAAGGCATGTAAATTTGCTGAAATATGACGATGACTGTTTAAGATGTCGGAATAAAATCATGCCGACTGGGAGCTTTATTAACCGTGCGAGGCGTTAACCAATAAAGTATATACATATATTACGATATAAAAGTTTTATATAGACACTCACACAAACGCAACTACTTATATAATAATATTATACATTAAAACCTCCGAAAAGTGTTACATCTTCGGAAGTTTATATATTGGTTAGTAGTTTTTTTTTGTCTGTTAGGCATTACAAAAATAACGTCTCGTAATTCATTAGTAAAGATTATAATTTAATCGAACTCATATCGTGTCGACTCACTTCGACGCGATCTGTAGAGCACGCTTCAATAAATCACGTAAATAAAATTATATAATAATATATAATGCTCCGGACACTTGAATAATAATAATATCATGTACGGATCAGTGGTAGTTAGTAGTGAAACATGATTAGCTTATTAAATAATAAATTGATTAGTAAGCAATGACGTGTCTTCTTCTTTAAAATTTTAAATCAATAATGAAAGAAAGAGAGAAATCAATGCGTAACTAAATGCAACGTTTATAAATAAAATACCTTTAATTATTAACAAGTCAAATAAATATATTTGAAGCGATTGACAAACAAATTCGGTTCGCCGTCAACATCGTAACCACTTCATTGTACTTTAGGAAAAGTCGTATGTATATAAAAAATACGATTTACGAAATTATAGTTTTATTATGAAAATACAAAATGTCGTTGTATGCTGTTTTCATTACATACATGTTCAGAAATTTTCATTCATTTTCGGTTACGTAAATAAAGTTTTACGAAAAATGGTTTGAAATATTACACAAACCACACCCTTTACCTTAAATACTGTTTGCAATATCAAAACAAAAATTAAAGAGTATTCATAAATAAATTAATATGACAAAAACAGTAATATTATCTCCGTCTTTCAGATATAAGGAAATGTTTGGTGCTAAAGTTGACATATCTACAAAAACTTTTTAAATAAATTATTCACAAATATTAAATAACAATTCATATGCTAGTTTTTATACATGCATGCAATTAATATAAGTTTATGTATTTCATTTAATACTTGGGTGACCCTAACCTACTAAGCCTAGTTAAGTCAGGGATTTTTAAGTAAAGTAAATTTATCAATTTAAACAAAACAAGTAAATGATAATTTACTTTATTAATTTCAT
Source organism: Nymphalis io (assembly GCF_905147045.1). NCBI lineage: Eukaryota > Metazoa > Arthropoda > Insecta > Lepidoptera > Nymphalidae > Nymphalis > Nymphalis io. The sequence goes on from NC_065912.1 coordinate 7,219,741, forward strand.
TACAAACCATATGTAAAAACATACACTCAAATTAGTAATGTATTTATTAAATGTATTCAATCATAAATTTAATTTGTATTATACTAACTGAAATATTAAGCTTAATTTATAAGTCGCCTATTATATACTGTATCCTGTAACAGTAAGTATATTTTACCTAAATAGTTATAATAATTTGTACTGTAAAAAGTTTTGAAATAAAGTAAAATATTAAATATATATATATATATATATATATTTGCAAGACTTAGTGGTCAAAATAATACATAAACAAAGCTAAATAAATTCTTTGCTAAAGTTGCATTCATTCTTCAGTTGGTGCAAAATAGAGTGTAATTCAACTTATGGAATTACACTTTATTTTGCACCAACTTTCTACAACAAGTAGGTCAGCGTCCCGACGTTTATCAAGTGAACCGCATGGATACTATAGTCACTTCGAATAGTTAATTCTAGAACATATCTCATCAATTAAGTTTGATAGCGCCTGGCAACTTATGACGCGGCTTATACAACCGCAAGTATAACGAAGCCGGGAGCCCTAGCACACTGCGCCACACTTAATACCAACTCGATGACGCTATCTGAATCTCGTATATTATGATGCCACAACAAAACTTTTCTAACTTTCTTGTCAAGTTATTTAATAAGTATGATAGAGAAACTTTGTAAAAGATTTCTATATAGAACTTACCTATTTTACGCAGAATCCAACAACAAAGAGTAACCAGCCACGCGCTCCAATTACAGGGCACACACAAATCACGAAAGCACTTGGTACAGAAGCAAAATCGTATCACTTTTTTGTCTTTTTAGCCTGCAGTCAGTTTAAGAAAGTAATTGATCGAAGTTTTCCAGTTTTTTCACGCAATAAACACTTAGCCGGGAAAGCGAACCCTGAATCACCGCCAGCTACGTACAAAATGGCGGATTCGCGTAATGAAAGTGACGCGGTGACGCGCCGACAAAAGCATAGATAATAAAAGCTTTCTCTGTCTATGGTAAATAAATATTCTAATATTAAAAAATATTTTAATTTTTATACATATATAAATTCTACTAAATATGAATCGTTGGTTTTAAATATATTAAAATTTTTTAGTTTTTAAAATACATATTTGATCTTGTTCAATACAGATAACACAGAATTTGCTTTAGTTAAATTAAAATTAAACATGTTAAATTTTAACTTAACTATATTCAATTAACATTTTATTATATTAATTGATAATATAAAATAATTCTTTGAATAGAAACAAAAATTAATAACAGATAAAAAAAAAATCTAAACGATCCCACGTAGTTTGGATTCTGCACTAGACTAGACCTCCATTGACGTATTCTTTCATTACCTACCTACCCCGTTTTGATAATTATATTTGCGTTTTTCTTTTGTAAAACGTAATTATTTCATTATCATTAAGTACAATAATCATCTATCAAAATAAACTGCATTATTAATAACAAAGTTTTGTCAGCTGTGTATTATGTTATGATAATCGAATGGTAGTCAACAACCAATCAGCTGAGTTTTGTTTTCGTTGTGTAGAGGAGTCTGTAATCCGAGGCGTGTACCCGTTTTTCGAAGCAGTAACTAAAAATATCTACAATGAACGAAATAAAATCACTAGAACATGCTACTTTGAAGGTATGTTAAAAATCTAATTTAAATATTGATTAAGTTTTACTTATAACAGTATATTTATAGTCTCTTCAAACGTTCATAGTCTTACGACGCATTTTGCAAACAAACAATCATTTTACTATATCAGTAAAAAGGTTACACTTAATTTGTTGAAAAAATTGAAGGAATACTACGAAAAATAGCAATAAATACAACAATTACTTAGTTTATTTTTATCCCTTATTTTAGTTATAGGTAATAAAACTTAATATATTGAAATAATACTTAATTGAATAGAATTTTTTTTAAAGAAACAAGTCAGTTTTGATACTGTGACTTGTGAGCTTTTTATTTAAATTACCAAACAAAGTTATTTACAAATGCTCATATCATAACTTACAAAATGTTTCCATTATATTATTTGGAACCCACAATTAGTTGTATTAGTATATCTAATATATAAAACTATAACTGAAATCGTATATTTTTAATTCAGGTACCATACGAGGTATTTAACAAAAGGTATCGTAATGCTCAGAGGGTGTTAGACGTGGAAGCGAGACAAGTAGCTACATCAGTGAGTGATATTGACACGGCTACAAAGAAAGCTGCCAATTCTGGAGAGATAGATAAATTGCTCGGTGGTATGGTAAGATATTCATAGAATTCAATTTCACGATAAGTCCTGTATATAAATTGGTTGCAAGTGATAGTCTAACTACTAAATTTGTTTTTATCTCCAGTTCGACTGCCAAATGGGCCACCTGTTGCTAAGTTGTCACCACAACTGTTGTCACCAAAAATGTTTACAATTTTCAATTGCCACCAATCTTGGGATCTACCTACTATATATCTACGGTAAATCTAAACAGTAGTACCAACAACTGTATTAAACCTTTAGTAAATACAAATCACAAACAATTTGATATTGATTTATAATAGAATTTTGTGCTGTAGCTCTTGTTAAGATACAGTTACATATTTGTGGTAATAAGGTGATTCATGCTCGGTGGTGAATTTCGTCATTCTGAGGAAACCTGCTGGAAAAAAATGTGTCCCCCACCTACATTAGAGCAATGTGGTATTAGCTCCAAGCTCTCTTCTCAAAAGCAAATGAGGCTTTATTTTATTTTATCAAATAGGAAGCTAACGTTATATATCAATCAATGTCTTATTGTCCATTTAAAAATAACAATAACAATTACAGGTTAATTTAACATTCAAAAAATTAAAAAATCTCTAATTGACGAAAAACTAAAAAAACATCTTTAACTTAAATAACAAAATAAATAACTAAAATAAATTAAAATCATCTATTTTTGAAATTTCTTAACTAAAAATAAAATGTATTTGTAAAAAAAAAATTACATAAAATATTTTTTTAAGTTTTGGTTTAAAGATTTATAAAATATATCAAAATTAACAGTTTTTTTGTAAATTATTGTAGCATATACCAGCTGTGTTTAGTGGGGAATTTAAATTCATTCTGGAGAACTTACGTTAGAAACTTTGTGCATTAATTACTCTATATCTCCTGCCATAATTTTATGTAACAAATGAAGTTCTGCAATATCTCTGTGATGAATTCGTTTTAATGTTTTATAATGACGTAACAAGGCATCGTAATTAATAATAATAATAATAATATCCTGGGACATTTTTCACACATGGCCATCTGATCCCAAATTAAGCTTGTACAAAGTTTGTGCTATGGAAACCAGACAACTGATATACTACTTATACTACTTTTTTTTTTGTAAATACATACTTATATAGATAATTACACCCAGACTCAGGACAAACATACATGTTCATGCACACAAATGTCTGTCCTGGGTGGGAATCGAACCCACAACCTTCGGCGTGAAAGGCAAGTGTTCCTTGCAAGTGGAACAGATCCTTTTATAACTAAGTGAATTATTCAGAAAGCTTAACATCATAGCAGCAAATTTGAAATATTTGCATGCTATACATAATAATTAATTTATATTTGATAGTTAATTTGCATAGTTTAAACATCTATATGAAAATAATTATGAACAATATCTCCAGAAAAATAAATCTTTATTTGTTGACCGTATTTATTACTAGCCTAACATTAAAATGGCCATTACAAATCAATTTAAAAAAGGATATAATGATGCAGTTGACAGCTTTTTTATTTTATGTGAAAGTAGGAGTCCCACTGGGATCAATTCTTAGTCAAATCTTGTACCACATATATGCATTTGACTTTGTACTTATAAACGTTGATTGGAATGGCATTTAAAATAATAACTTATAACCGAAAATTTTATAGCTGTAGGCTTCAATCCGTGAATAGACTCTTATTATATTACTGGTGGTAGAGCTTTGTGCAAGCTCGTCTGGGTAGGTACCACCCACTTATCAGATATTCTACCGCAAAACAGCAGTGCAGTTGGTGGCGCATTGGTGATGTAAGCGATGGTTAACATTTCTTACAACGCCAATGTCTATGGGCGTTGTTGACCACTTACCATCAGGTGGCCCATATGCTCGTCCGCTTTCCAATTCTATAATAGATATATATATATATTCTATAATAGATATATTTCTAGATATATTTATAGATATATTTATAGATATATTTTATAATCTATTATAGAATATAATAGATATATTCTATAATAGATTCTATAATAGATATAATAGATATATATATATATATATATATATATATATGGCGCTAATATTTAACTTATTCAAAATTAAAGGTAGAGAAGTTAACAACCATGAAACGAAAAGCATCTGAAGCAATAACAGAAGAAGTCCAAGCTGCATTTGTTTGTAAGAAGCGTCTGGAGCACCTCAAAGAACAGGCTGAAGCTTTAGCCGATCCCAGCGCACCACAAGCAAAGGTAAAGGCTATTTTAATTACTGGATTAATTGTTTAGTTAGTAGCTTGTACGGCTCCAGATATACGCTTACGAAATTGAACCCGAATGGATTGGACAGATTAAATTTATTCTATGCCTGATTTATTTCCGTTCGTGTCCTCTCGAGTATGAAAGTAAGGATTATGTCTACCCTTCCGTGTATCTACTGGCTCGCCTAATTGGTCTAGTTGCAAACGATAAAAATTAATACGGTTTTTCCGTCGAAGATTCTCAGTAGCAGCTTGGAGTCTGGAAGATGGAAGTGTGTACACTTTTCGGATAGCACGTAAAGCGGTTGGTCTTGCGCCAGAACTCTTTCCGGTCGTGTCGGATTGCCGTCCCATCGGATTATGAGAGTTAGGGAACAGAGAGTGCAACTGTGTTTGCGCACACACTTGTGCACTATAATATCTCCTTGCACAGTAGGCTAGACTTCCTAGTTTGAAAAACGTGTAGTACCTTTAGTTTATTTTTCAGACACAAATTAATCAATGGCGCAAAGTTCGTTTGGACAGAATGCTAGTGGATTATTTCCTTCGCAACGGTTACTACGACTCCGCTAACAAACTGGCAGATGCTCGCGGTCTCAGAGAACTGACTAATGTCGGTAAGAAAAATTATCATTGAATTTTATTAAAAATAAAATGTATTTAAATATTTTTTGTTATATTTCCTTCAAACGACAGGAAAAAACAATAATATTTTTGATATAAAATAAAGCTATTGCAGGGTTAGTCTCGGAATGAGAGTTTTCATAAGATATATAATTGGATGGTTTTGTGCTTACCTCAAATGCCTTGAAATTTCACGTAAGTGAAGTTATTCAGGATTACAAGTGGATTACTTTTAAATATCTTGTCGTTTTTACTTTGTTTTGTCTTCTACTTTAATCGCAATCGAATTCGCAAACGTATGAATCGCTGAACCAAATTTTTTATGTAATTAGTTTTGATACAAGAATGTCTGTAGTTGGAATGTAAAACAAGGTTGCAATACTCCTCAGTCTTAAACTTATAGTTTACAAGTTACAAGTTGGTGCTCTAACGCTTAATCAGATCTCAATAATTCATATCTTGTGATGAAAAATGGAATTAGAAATAAAATTTAAGCGAAAAAAAAAAGAAAAAAAAAGCTTCCATTGATTCCATGACAAATAGAAGTTTTATCAGCTCTCACGAGCTATCAAGAGATATCGTGAGTGTCATAAGAGCTAAAGGAATTTCGTTAAGCGCAACCAATCCTACACGTAAAGCAGGAACTACATTCTGTCATCCATATCCTAAGAATCAGTGGTTTCGAGCGGAAAATACTGCAAAATCATTGCAGTTTAATACAATTCCGAATGAATGGACGTGTAAGCGAAAGGTTGCCCCCCCCCCCCCCCCCCCCCCCAGACATCTACACGGCGGCGGCGGAGGTGGAGGCCGAGCTGTCTGCGCGGCGCACGGCGCGCTGCCTGCAGTGGTGCGCCGACAACAGGTCCAAGCTGCGCAAGCTCAACTCCACCATGGAGTTCAAAATACGTATACAGGTACGTGGGGTTTTATATTATATAAATAAGTTTTATTGATTTATTTAATTAGTTTTACATATTTAATTTATTTTAGTAAGACGTTACGTTGATTTTATAAATAATTTTATGATTTATAATTTTTTATAGGAGTTTATAGAGTTAGTTCGCGAGGATAAGCGCCTGGATGCGGTTCGGTATGCCAAGAAACACTTCTCCTCCTACGAGGAGGGCCAGCTGGAGGACATCCAACACTGCATGGGTATGCTGGCCTTCCCGAAGGATACCGGTATGTACTCCGTGAAATATCGCAGTTTATTTGCTTACTATATCGTACATCACTCGGCACGGGAAGGTCACCCTCCCCCGGAATAGGTTAAACGAGTACCTAGGATCCCCAGCGTGACGCCCCGTTTCCCGCAGACGTGGAGCCGTACCGCGCGCTGCTGGGTTCGTGGCGCTGGGGCGCGCTGGTGGCGCAGTTCCGCTGGGAGCACGCGCGCCTGCTGCACCCCGCGCGCCTGCCCGCGCTTCCCGTCGCGCTGCAGCTCGGCCTCGCCGCGCTCAACACGCCATATCCTTTGCCATAGCCCCCCCCCTCGACCCCCACCGGGAGAATCTTTGAGATTAGTCACTGATTAAAATCGGTCAAAATGACAATATTGAATTCGCTACACCTCGCACTCAACACTCGCTCTACATTCTTTTGGAGTATTTATCGGCGCGGTCATTTGAATAAACGAGTTAAAACGTGAAAAAGTCGTGCTGCTTGTCCATTTCGTTGATTTTAGATTTACTTGAAATTTTTGCTGCCGCTTTACAATCGAGTCCATTATAAAACACAGTAATCGATCACGCACTCGCTTGCCTCCGCATTAAAACTATTAGACTACGCATGAGAACCGAGAGAGAGAAAAGTAGCAAAATGGTATTGAATGAATTTTAGTAGCTTCAATTCGTTTCGTGAGCGCCTTGACTCCGCGCACTCAGTGCTACAGCGAGAGCACGCAGGTGTCGGCGTGCCCGGCGTGCCAGCCGCCGCTCAACGCGCTGGCGCGCACGCTGCCGCACGCGCACTGCTCGCACTCGCGCCTCGTGTGCCGCCTGTCGCGCCTGCCGCTCAACGAGCACAACCAGCCCATGGTGCTGCCCAACGGACAGGTCTACGGCGAGAAGGTCCGCCCGCTTCAGTGCCGAACTAGTATCTCTTGTAATACACGTTTGTTAAGTTAACGACCGAGCGGTGCACCTTATCTGGCCGGCCGGCGCATATTATCATTATATTTGTAAAAACGTCAAAATTAAATAATTATTTTTTAATTAAAATTAACTTAACTCGTATGAAATGTAACTTCAATACCATTAATTTTTTTTTATAGAATAGGAAGGCGGACGAACATATGGACCACCTGATGCTAAGTGGTCACCAACGCCATAGACATTGGCACTGTAACAAATTTTACCATCGCTTACATCACCAATGCGCCACCAACCTTGGGAACGGAGATGTTATGTCCCTTGTGCCTGTAAAAATTCATGTAATTACACTGGCTCACTCTCCCTTCAAACCGGAACACAACAATACCAAATACTGCTGTTTTGCGCTAGAATATCTGATGAGTGGGTGATACCTACCCAGACGAGCTAGCACAAAGCTCTACCACCAGTAATGTATTTTTTTAAATTAGAATAAAAATTTTGGGTGTCTCACAGCACCGACTTTTTTTTTATAAAGCATGCACGAGTAACCCGATGTAAAATTGTCAGGTCTATCCATAGGCATTGACACTAAGAAGTATACATAGTATGTTTAATATTCCACCCTCAATGCCTACAATTAAACTGACTCACTCTTCACAGTAATAATTGAGGAACAGAGAGTATCTATTTCAGTAAACAGTGATTAATATCGTAATTAATTTAATGATTTCAGGCACTGAAGGAGATGATGAAGGAACACGGATCGATCATATGCCCGAAAACGAAGGAAGTGTTTTGTATGAAACGCGTCGAAAAAGTCTACGTTATGTAAACGTACGCGTACTACATTTATGTATATATAAATATTTTGATTTACTTTCACGTAGTCATCATTATTTTAAAACTCGTGTCCATATTGGTATTATAATTAAGTTGCTATTTTATATACTCTTTAATTGTGCTTATATTTAGATTTGTATCGATTTCTTAATGAAATTTATATTTAGCGATTATAAATTTAATGGCAACCCTGAATCTCTATTCAGACCCTTCATGTACTGCCAGGTTTATTATTAAATTATTTATTTTGCATTTTAGTGTGTACATAATCTGATTGCCTGTCAACTTCCCGATGTCTGATCAACGATGTTGCCACTTTGTCCATTTTAAATACCTACATATTTGTATGAAATAAAAATATATATATATAAAGTTTAGTTCATTCGCGTTTTTAAGAAAAAATATTATAGTTTTTGTTGATTACTCCCATGTAACTGGTGAAATAAACACTAATTAACTGTATTGACTTTAATTTTTAATTATTAGCAACCTATATCAGTTATACATTCTTACGTTATTATTATTTTTTTTTTGAACAAATTATACATATACCGTGTCGTAGCTACTAACGCCCTCCAATTCGACAGCACATTTATTTATTATTTGTTCATTGCAAAACATAAAGATAAAATATCATTTAATTTAACAAAATATAATATATACATCAATCAATCAATCAACAGCCAATCGTTGTCCACTGCTGAACATAGGCCTCTCCCAAGGTGCGCCAAAGCTCCCTGTCCTCCGCCTTCCGCATCCAGTTTTGCGGAATAGACGACTTGAGGACTTGACGAAGGTTGCCAAATGCTGCCCATCCCAAGCGAATTCTTCGATCGGCTTCCTTCTCGAAGTTGTTCCTACCGACTTGTATTATCTGTCCTAGGTAGGTATATTCACTAACAACTTCGAGAGGTTTCCCCTCGACGTATATCGGTCCCGGCACGACATGCCTATTGAACATGACCTTGGTCTTGTCCAAGTTTATACCGAGACCGATACACCGGGAAGACTCGCCTAGGCTACGCAGCATTTCGGTGAGTTGTTCCAGCGACTCTGCTATGATGACGATGTCGTCGGTAAATCGAAGGTGTGAGATGTACTCGCCGTTTACATTGACTCCATACCTAGTCCAATCCAGCGTTTTGAAAACGTCTTCCAACGCGTTGGTGAACAGTTTCGGGGATATTACATCATCGCAGAGGGGTGAGACAGGGTGTCTCACCCCTCTGCGCAGTTGGATCGCCTTCGTCTTACAGTCCTGGATGTGGACAGTCATTGTAGCGGCGTTGTACAGACATCTCAGTACCTCGATATATCTCCAATCGATATGACATCTCTGCAATGAGTCGAGCACTGCCCAGGTTTCGATGGAGTCGAAGGCTTTCTCGTAGTCCGCAAATGCCATACACAGCGGCTGATTGTACTCTTCGGTCTTCTGCACAATCTGCCGAACAGTATGGATGTGGTCCACGGTGCTGTAGCCTGATCGAAAGCCGGCTTGCTCTGGGGGCTAGAACTCGTCAAGTCGTCTGGCGAGACGGTTCGTGACGACTCTTGAGAACAGCTTATACACGTGACTCAGGAGGGAGATTGGTCTGTAGTTTTTCAAGAGGGTTTTATCACCTTTCTTGAAAAACAGTACCACCTCACTCCCGCTCCACGTTTCCGTAATATATACATACATACATCTAAATATATATACTAAAAATATTTGTTAAGTGTATAATAAGGAAGGAAGGAAGGAAAAATAAGTTAGGTCAATGTTATATTAATCGTTTAAGTAATAATTCAATCTCATCATAGCCAGCTGGTGAGAACCATTGAGAAGCCAGTTGGTCATTTGCATTTTACACTGGTAAGACGTTAGTGAGACAATATTTATCTTCTTATTTATTCTATTATATGCAATTGTATTGTTGATTTAAATGGAATGGTCCGGCAAACCCTATCACTTTAGCGTTTGTTAGATACAAGCTTAGTATTATAGGGAATATTTTATGCCTCCGAAGAATTGTTGCAGTATAAACACTTGACGCACTGTGAGAACTTTACAGGATTTATATAGTTCAACTGGACAGAAACGGATAGGCTGAGAGATCATAATTTTTAATAAAAGTCTTTGTGCTCTCTCTAATCGAAATGTATTGATCTTAGCAGCACCTCCCACACTGTGATGCAGTAAGTGATATTAGACTGCACAAGGGCGTAATATACAGTTTTTAAAGTCTGGAAACTAACAGATGCCCTAAGATTTCTAAATACATATATTATTTTTCTTATACGTGAAATTACAGACTGAATGTGATCATTCCAATTTAGCCTCTCATCTATCGTTACTCCGAGATACTTAATTTTCTTAGTGCGAGAGATTGTATTGCAGTTGCAAGGAACAGTAACTTGGTATTCAGAACAATTATGAGCAACTATAGGAAATGACGTAGCCGTTAAAGTATAGCTGGAGCCAAAAGTCATATAATGCGTTTTATCTATATTGAGTCAATAAGTTGCAGGACAGCCAGTTCATTACGATAGCAAGGGCAATTCTGCCCTATTTCAAGCATCTGACCAATTTTCACCATGGACAATTAGTGAGGTATCGTCGGCATATGTTACGATTTTGCAGTTTGGTAATTTAAGCCTGCACAGATCATTAATGTAGACCAAGAATAAAGTCGGCCCGAGAACGCTGCCTTAAGGAAGTGATGAGGAAGATCTTTTCTATGGTTTATAGAAAAGATCTTCCTCATCACTTACTTGATTATTTATAGAGACATATTGAGTCCGTTCACTAAGATAACTTTCGAAGATACTTAAGGCCAATCCTCTGTCACCAATTCTATCCAATTTCTGTAGTAATAAAGGTATAGAAACGGTGTCGAATGCTTTCGATAAGTCCAGAAAAATGCCAATGGTGTTTTTATTATTATAAATGTTTTGAACCGTGTCGTTAATCATAACGGCATCTTCCGTGGATCTGCTAGTTCTGAACCCGTATTGATTATTAGCCAATATGCCGAAATTGTTTAAATAAGAGATAAGCCTACGATTTAGGACCTTTTCCAGAACTTTCAAAAAAGTGGTCAAGACCGAAATGGGTTTGTAGTTATTGACATTGTCCTTCGCTCCTTTCTTATGAATAGGGTGGACGATGGCCTGTTTAAAGACCCTGCGGAAAACTCCTTTAGTCAGGCAAAGATTAAAAATATGTGTAAGCAAAGGGGTAAAGATAGGTTTAGAAGTTTTCACTATAGATGTTGTAATGCCGTCCCAACCCACCGCACAGTTTTTTAGGCCGAAAATAATAGATCTGATTTCGGCTTCATCGACGTTATCTAAAACAATTGAGCTAGACATAGGAAGAGTATTGGGAAGGTATGGGCTATACTTCTGCTGTGAGACTATTGTACTAGAAGCCAAATTTTTCCCAATATTAGCAAAAAATTTGTTAACTGTGTTTAGGGCACTAATTGGATCAGAGCATACCTTTAGCAGGTCATCAGATGTCTTTGATTTTTTGTTAGGTATATTACCAAAGAATTTGACCAATTTCCAAGTATTTTTGTTGCTTTTCCTAGCTTTCTCAAATTCGTTGCATTCGTATTCGGACTTAATTTTTTAAATAAATTATTGCAGAAGTTTTTGTAACGGATATATGTTGTTTTTAAAATAGTATTGTCTGGATTTTTTTTATTTTTTTTATACAGTTTATCACGATAGCGAATGCAACGAATTAATCCAGGGGTAATTATAAGGCTTAATTATTCTTTTCCTGCTAGGAACAGGAATAAGACAGGAAGATTTTAACGATGGAAGACATTGTTTCCACAAGTTGCGTGGCTGATTTCTCCGGATCGATTGAATTAGAGATGGCCGAAAAATCACAGATCGCAAGGTCAGCAACTATAGCGACCTCATTGACATGAATATAACTACCAGCGGATTTTTTTTATTTTATGTTCATAGGTCTACAAAACAAAATGACAATCAAAAAATTCAAATGATTACATTTCTCTTGATGTAGACACGACATGCGTTTTTGATTAATTGCGAAAAAAGCGTCTAGTCTGTGACAGCAACAAAGATCTAAGCTTATAAGTTTTTTTTAATTGCTAAATAATTTAATCTATCGAAACAGTTTTTTTAAACTTTTTTTCAATGAGGCTATAGAACTGTCTGTAAAAATATCATAATTAAAACGAATACTATTATAAGAGAAACACATGCGGTATAAAGGCGAGTGGCTAAGTACATTTGTTTTAGAGGTAGGAAGACAAAAGGTCATACAATATCGCATGCGACTATTTGGGCGAGGAATGGAAAATTGTATGCATTGCAGGATATCGGACGAGTCAATAAGTTCATGAATTACCTTGTATAGAAAGATGATATCATTTATTTTCCTTCGAGTGTAAAGAGAGCATGCTTTGTAAAAATTCATCTCTGTGCATACGATTTCATTTCGAGACATTTGTTACCGGTGTAAGAAAGGTGATATAAAAATCTCTTTTGAACACAATCGCGTCTATTTATGTGCACCTGATAGCAAGGGCTCCACACTACACTGCAATACTCCAGGATATTTCGAGCTAAGGTATTAAATAAAAGAATAGAAACACTTGGTTGCTTAAATATCTTTAACTGTCTATTAATAAATCCAGATAGTTTTGACGCTTTTTTTATTATATGATCTAGATGTAGCCTAAAGCTTAGTGAACTATCAAGTATAACGCCAAGATCACGTATGCTCGTTACTTCTTAAATAGTTGAATTATTATTGATATAATAATAATAAATAACTTTATTCACTAAAAAGAAATGAAGACAAAAAAATTAAGGTACAAAACCATAAAAAAATAGTTAACAATATCATAATTCAAAAAGTCGTAGTCTCAGCTAGGCTGCTTTTCAGTCTACGCCTTGTACATATGCTGCCAACACAAACGCTACATTCAGTGCAGTAAAGGAGATAAAATTACTTAAATAATACAAGTTAATACAATTTATAACACGCACAATAGGCTTTGTGTTTATAATTCATCTCGTGCTTAACGGTGAAGGAAAACATCGTGAGGAAACCTGCATGTGTCTAATTTCATTGAAATTCTGCCACATGTGTATTCTACCAACCCGCATTGGAGCAGCGTGGTGGAAAAAGCTCCAAACCTTCTCCTCAAAAGGGAGAGGAGGCCTTAGCCCAGCAGTGGGACATTAACAGGCTGTTACTGTTACAATAGGCTAAAATAAAAGAAAACATGCAAGCATTACTAAAACAGTGAGGTTTTTTTTTATATTCTAGAAAAAGGAAAATATTTCATATTGAATAAAAAATGAAAATAAAATAATAGTAATAATAAAATATATAAATAATCACTCATATTATATATACATATTATATATATGTCATACATATTATATATGACATATATATAATATGTATATGTCAGGTCAGGTGACATATATATAATACATATTATATATATGTCACCTTATCAGAAATAACCTTGCGAGAAAATTTTATGTAAAAACATTTTGTGGGGTTGAGGTACATTTGATTTAAGTAGCACCAATCACAAATATAGTTTATATCCGTTTGCAATATTAGCTTATCTAAATCATTATTAATTATAATAAATTTTCAAGTCATCAGCATAAAATTTGAAGTTCGATTTTATATTAATACATAAATTTAATTTATTTTAATATGGATTTAGCAGGTTTCGGCTTAATGTCACAGTAAAAAATAACCGCAACATGATCTGTAAAAGGAGCGTCAAACATAACAGTGGTGGTGTTTTTGTTACTTCTTAGGATGACATGATCAAGACACTTCTTATTTCTAGATGGAGTTACATATGCAGGCAGCATTCCATGGATGGCAGAGATGTTAAGGTAATCATCCATACGAGGATCCTTAATAGCTGGGTTAATATTAATGTTTATATCTGCAAAGATTGCTGCAGTTTTAATGCTCGCTAAACTAAGTAGGACTTTATCAAGACTGTCAATAAATAAATAAATGTTGTAGTAAGAAGGTGAGCGGTAAATGGCTACTAGAGCAATATCAGAACGGAATTTTAAAACTAGACAGTTAGCTTCCGCAAAAAGAAACTCCTCAACACGACAATCTAAACAGCTTCTGAAGTATGCAACGATGCATGGTTAGTGTACTGTGACTTAAAAGAACTGAAACCCGGTAACGTAGGTAAGACTGACACCTTTCTTAACCAACATTCAGCTAAAATAAGCACGTCAATCTGTTTGTTCAATCTATTTAGCAAAACCAAGAGTCTATCGAAATTACAGTTCAAGCTTGTTATGTTAACATGAAAAACCTTTAGCCCCGTTTTGCATTTCAAAAAATCGCCACTTAATAATATCTTGCCCTGAGCAGTCTCAGGGCAAGATATTATGAAAGCTGAAGCTGTTATAGCTTCAATATTTTCGTTAATTAAGTTTAGATCATTCATAAAGAAATATTATTGAATTTAACAATGGTACGAGTAACGGTCGTTCTATGGAAAGAGATTTGATTCCATTTATCTTGGCCTTACTCACTAAATAGTTTAGAATATTATCAGCAAATGAAAGATTTGATAAGACTGAAAATATGGAAATATGGTAAGGATGTTTTGTGATGGATATATATGTATAAATATAAGGATTAATATAATATAATAATATTGATCTAAATTAAATATAATATTGATCTAAATAATTATAAAAATTAACAACATAGAAATGTAGGAATATGAACTAAGATTAAATATAAAAAAATTCTATCATTAGTATAAAAAGTTTACGAAGAACAAGCAGCATGCATCTACAGCAAATAGCGACATTTGTGTCATTTCTTCATTTTTAAGGAATCTAGGTCCAATTCGTTTTTTATGTGAATTAACTGGTCCCCTTCTTTCTTACGAAGAAATATTTTGCCATTGGACGTCCAGCAATAGGCGTAGGATAAAGATTTGAAAATCACGACTAAAATAAAATAACCTCTTTATTTTAGATATAAAAATCGGTTATCACAATTCTTTAAAAATAATAAAACCTTAACTTACCTAAAAAGCCGAGATGACCCAGTGGTAAGAACGCATGAATCTTAACCGATGATTGTGGGTTCAAGCCCGGGCAAGCACCACTGAATTTTCATGTGCTTAATTTGTGGTTATTATTTATCTCGTGCTTGATGATGAAGGAAAACATCGTGAGAAAACCTGCATGTGTCTAATTTCATTGAAATTATGCCACATGTGTATTCTACCAATCCGCATTGGAGCAGCGTGGTGGAATAAACTCCAAGCCTTCTCCTAAAAAGGGAGAGGAAGCCTTAGCCCAGCAGTGGGACATTAACAGGCTGTTACTGTAACTTACCTTTAATTAACATGATATAATTGGTCGATATCTAGCCTGTGGTATTCATGGATCCGACAAGGATCTTTTCTTTTTCTATTACTCTTACTCATTTATAAAAAATGACTTTCCTCATCTGGTGGGTCACACATGATAATCTGTTCTCTAGTAAGACATTTGGTGTTAATTACATACTATTAAACAGTAAAAAAATAAAATGCAGTAAAATTAATATTTGATATATTATAACTGCAGAATAGAGAGCAAATAATAAAATATAAACTAAGAATTAAAATAATACCACTTTTTAATTTAGTAAATGTTTATTTATATAACATTTCTTCATAAAATAAACGATACAATACTTATAAATGGCCATATTTATCACACTTAATGTATTACTAAAATGCAGAAAAGTTCAAGTTATTTAATTTTTTGTTACCAAATTTTTAACACAATTGCGATTTCGAAATTGAAAATAATCTTTATTTAAATGTATAAAAAGCAAAAATATAAGAAGTAATAATTTTTTAAACCTAACGAATGGTACTATCACATTTTAGTGGAGTTTGTACTATCAACTAAGACTGATTCCTACGTTATATTTACATGTTATGTACAATATATGGCATTCGAGTTAAATTTATAAAAATTAACACAATAATAATAAAATATCTACCTATTGAAGATAAAATAATATGAAACCGGACTTTATATTACTTCAAATATATCATTATAATAAAAAAATATAGCAGACAATCTTATAATAATAATAATGTTTTTGTAATAAAATTCTGTTTTCAATCGTTATTTTAGGCATTATTGTTGTTATAAAGTAAAAATGATTATTAAATATCGAACATTTAATTAACATTAATATTTACTGCTTTTTTTAATTATATTTGTTATATATTTGCAGTATACATATTTATAGTGGAGTATTACTCGGTTACGACTCGAATTGTATGAATATATAAAGTACATTATATTAAGCCTAACTAAACCTAGTTTAACATTTCATTTCGCTTTGAAAAATTATAATACTTTCGACTGTCCGATAGACATGTGACTTGACGAATCAATATACTTAAAAAATATATATATTTTATTGTTTCCTGTTTTTTTATATCTTCATTATGTCTTATTAGTAATAATTCCTCGATGACTTGTTATTTACAGAATAGTTTTTATTACAATATAGTACAATGGAATCTATTACGACTTACAGCCGCCATTGTATTCTTGCGAGTAAATATCAAAATGATATTTTATACATTTTAAGAGTTTATTTACTCATTAAGTTTACTAGTGATTAATTTTACGGAATTATAGAGATTAATCGATTATAAAGGCTGTCTACTTGTACGTACGACTGTATCATTGTAAACGATTAAATTTATTTCAAAATAATTTACGAACTATTTACTTAACATATGAAATGCTTTGATACGTTTAAAATTGTATATAAACCTACGTTTAGGTTTTTTTTGGTTATATTTATTGATTTTATGAGGCAGAGTGATTGTCGATCAGATGGGAGGCATTTGGCCCAGTGACATGATCGCTGTGTGGTAACACGGGACTCAGGGTGTCATGTCGTTCTACCCGAAGTACTGTGTCATGAAGGCCATGACGAGGATCCCTGCGATGAGAGCTGCCAGATGTTTGAGCGACTCCATCTTGTCGTTCTCGCGCAGCAGGTCTGGCAACACTGTCACAAGCGCTATGTGCAGGAACCCGCCCGCAGTGAACGGTACAATCCACGATGTTTTTGCCTCTGGAATTTTATAATAAACATAAAGATTAAGTATAAATAATGTCCTACGGACTGATTTCGGCCACGACGGCCAATCACAAGAGAGATTAGCCAACTGCACGGGACATATTATAGTGCACAAGTGTGTGCGAAACACAGGTGCACTCTCTATTTTCTAATTCTCATAATCCGATGGGACGGCAATTCGACACGACTTAAAAGAGTTCAGGCACAGGATTAACGGCTTTACGTTCTTTCCGACACGGGAGTGTACACTCTTCTAACTTCCAGACTCCGGGCTGCTGCTGAGAATTTTCGACAGAAAACCTTACATCTAGCCACTAGACCAACGAGGCAGTCAAAGATTATGCATATGTCACATGTGAAGCTTGTTGGTGAGTGTGTCGATATAATATGTGTATTTTTGTATATAATGTAAAATTTACGCCCAAATAAATGAATGAGGTTTGTTTGGTCTATAGACCGGAAGTATCTACAGCACTTGTTTATTAATTGTATATCAATTCCTATTCCCAATAGGAACATAAATACGAAAAAGGGAATATTTGTTAACAAAAAAAAAAAACAACCTAGCAACATGACAAGACGATTTAGTGGAAAAATATGAATATATATAAAATGAACACACCGATAGCATTTCTCGCTCCGCTGAAAATAACGGCCGTCATTGCACCGATCAGACCCGCTGACGCTGTAGCCTGAAACAATATTTTTTTTTAGTTTTTATATAGAATTACTAATATTCCCATTTATATACCCCTCCAATTAATCAAACAGCTTGTGTTATGAGCGGGGACGACAATAATCGAACCGAATATTACAACCTTGTGCTATTGACGTTTCGCTATCAAGTATTTATATGGTTTAGGGGTCCGCCTTACTTAATAACGAAGTATATATAAATATATATACTTAATATCCGTAACAGCCTGTGAATGTCCCACTGCTGGGCTAAAGGCCTCCTCTCGTCTTTTTGAGAAGGTTTGGAGCTTATTCCACCACGCTGCCCTGCGTTGGTGGAATACAAATGTGGCAGAATTTCAGTGAAATTAGACACATGCAGGTTTCCTCACGATGTTTTCCTTCATCGGCAAGCACGAGATGAATTATAATCACAAATTAAGCACATGAAAATTCAGTGGTGCTTGCCCGGGTTTGAACCCACGATCATCGGTTAAGATTCACGAGTTCTTACCACTGGGCCATCTCGGCTATTTATATATAAAATTGTATGTCATCCAAGCAAATCCTGATAGATTAAGCTCTTAACTCACATATTTTGAAAACAAACAATGCCCACTAGTGGGACTTCGACATGTACAGTGCACTTTTTAATACAGGCAGGCGATAGATATTGTGTCCACATCGGTCAATGACTTGATCGTCTCGTTACTTAAAACGATTCGTGCATTCGAAACGCGAATCATTCTTAAAAACCGGTTGGTATTATTATAATTTATACATTAAAATATAAATAAAACAATCTAAAATATTATTTCGTACATGAAATAATCTAAAGTATTTTCACAGCAGATTTCATTTCAATTATTAAATTTCACACTTGTTAAAGTATAACAAATCGATGAATAAGAACAATATATGCTTTGTTCTCAATTTAATAAAAATAAATAACAATAACTCAATAAATTTTAAATATATGTTGTTAGCACACTGTGATCCTGGCAGAAAACATAAACATTTCTCTTTACAGAGGTTGCCTGGAAGAGGTCACTGTAAGAGAAGGCCGCCTTTATTAAATGTTTCAAAATTGTGTGCAATAAAGGATTAATAAATATAAATAATAAATAAATAACAGTCAAATTACATGTTTTACTTTTGTTATTAACAAAGTTCATGACTAAATAAATTATATTAATATGTAATTTGTTTTGTTTTTTAATCTAATATAACTTGTGTTAAAAATGTTTTTTTTTCTCACCAGTTGAGCTTTAGCCGCTTCCCACCGCGAAAAGCCGCTTTTAAGTAGAATAGCGAAGTCTCCGACTTCGTGCGGTATCTCGTGAACTGGAAAAAATCAAATCAATTTTGATACTTTATCCAAGTTAGCAAAAACTTACTGGAGTTTTTTTTTTTTTTAAATGTATAGGCGTTATCACACCTGATGGAAAGTGAGATACAGTCTAAGATGAAGCGCGCTTGCCTAGAAGATGCCTATTCACTCTAGACTTGAAGGTACCCATTGTAGGTGGTGGGGAAAACGGAGGTCGGGAGGGTATTCCAGACCTTGGCGGTGCGTATCAGAAACGAGGAAGCAAAACGTTTCGTACGTGTCTCAAATACGTCAACTACGTAAATACAGTACGCTCTTACGAGCACATAAAAACGTAATTTTACAGAATTATATCAAATTTAGATTCTACCGAGAATTACTGGCAAGAAATTAATTAGTTGACTATCTTTTCCAGCATTTCAAATAAAATTAATTATACAATTAGTTATATTATAGTATATATATATATATATATATACATCATGCCTGGAAGTCAATACATGCAACTCCACGCTCCGAGTGACGTCACATCGAGCGGGTCGACATAAGCGACGTAACGACAACGGAAGCGACAGTAATCACAAAATAGTTTCCATTAAATTTAATCTTTTATGCATCATTATATAGAATTAAGAAAGACAAGTAATTATGAAGTCCCATTAAAAAATACTTGAGAGATTTACAATATTATCAATGGTACAGAACAATTACCGAGTATAGCAAAAGTTGTAAGCAGGCCGACCCTGAAGCCGACGAGGAACGACCCCCCGACGGCCAGCCCGTGGGTGAAGTTGTCTATGGAGTTGGCCATAAGGTTGAGATACCCTGCCACCTGGAACAAATAAAACAATACATTGATATATTTCTAAGATATACAGACCACCTAACAGTCAGTGGTAACCAACGCCCACCGACATGGATAAATAATTGGAAATACAATCATCAATCATTCAATCACGTGACTCTGTAATTATACTGGCTTACTCACCTTTAACCGTATATGTATACGTCATAATACTACAACCATCGATAAAAAAGTAGGTAAAAGTAAGAGCCTGTAAATGTTCCACTACTGGGCTAAGCTATGCTCTCAGTTTGAGATTTTCTTCAAATGAGGTTAGGAGCTTATTCCACCACGTTTCTCCAATGCGGATTGATGGAATAAACATGTGATAGATTTTCATCCGACACTCGCAGGTACACGATGTTTATATAGAAGTAATATAGTTTAGTATAGAAGGGTTTACAATAATAACTCACATCTTTCTTCTCGCTCTTCTCCTTGGTGGCCTTCAACGCCTTCTCTTTCGCTTCACGCAGCAGACATCTGCCCATCCAGCGGTTGCCCTTACACCGGACCGCTCCGTTCGTTGTCGTCACTATTGTACTGCAACACCCGCCTTCCCCTTAGATAAGAAACGAAAGAATGTTCGTAGAGTAAATGGTACGAATGTGCTAGTGCGATTCTGATCCTTGAACCTGTGCGGGTTTAAGGATGAGACAACCGTGTAGCTTGTGAAAAGAGATAGATTTATTTTTGGAAGAAATTTTTTCAAAATATAGATAAACGTATTTTCGGCTATTGTTTATATTAATTATTTAATGATAAATTATATTAAGCCCATTACAAATTTCAATGAAAATCCTTAATAAAAATTATACACGTAGATTCCTATTTATCTTAAAAATCGGGATTGTACAAGTACTTGCAAACGAATAACGCTATAAGTAAAAATAATAATAACACTTAAATACTAACCCTTAGTATTATTATTGAAGACGCAGGTATCATAGAGCTCTTTAGCTGACACCATACCGTTGCTCCCGCCACCGCAAAGCCCCCCATTCGATTTCCCCCTATTCTTCCTCCCAACTTCTAGGAGCTTCTCGATCTCTTCTATCTCAATGTGGTTTACAGATCCATTTCCCTGAGGAACATCATCGTCTTCTTCTGCGCCCGCAAAGAGTTTCTCTACCACGATAAAAACTAACATCCCAAATAAACACCAGAGACCGCATTTCATTGATACGTGTTCTCCTTCTGAAAAATTAAATAAATATTTTTCACAGTCTATTATACGAAAATAAAACGGCGAAACAAAGTTTATAAAAATTGACGACTCGGAATTAGTATTAGCTGTTACGCAATTGAATATGTTACGAGAAAAGTTCAAGAGTTATTTTAAAGTTTTGCTAAGTCGCGACTTTTATTGAATAGGGTAAATCCGTTCAAATCAATCAATCAACAGCCAATCGTTGTCCAATGCTGAACATAGGCCTCTCCCAAGGTGCGCCAAAGCTCCCTGTCCTGCGCCTTCGGCATCCAGTTGGTGCCCGCCACCTTCTTAAGGTCCACTATTATAAATCCGTTTCTATTCTTATATAATTTACGATGTTGTCTGAGATGGAGCAAGAACATATTATAGTTCAAATCAACTGAACAGGAATTTTATTGGAAGTTTTCGGAAAACTTCAGGCACATGGGATATATCATCTTAGTTCCCAATAGGCTTAAGAGGCCCTGCCAGCCGAGTGGATATTAACCGCTTCGGAAAGGGGGTGAGCTTAAATATCAAAGAGCTTTGAATGTATAAAAGCAGTTCATACATACGATACTATAACTGATTTTAAATTAAAGGGTTTTCAATCGACTGCTTTTTTAAAATTCGAATACTTTCGAATGGCCAGGCAAACGCGACCAAAGCACCATAGGTACACAGTGGAAATTCCCCGCCTACGTACGAAGCGTTTTGAGTTTACATTCATCATTCGCACTGCGAAACTATGGAATGCTTTGCCTGAGTCCGTATTTCCCGATAGGTACAACGTTGGTGTCTAAAGTGTTAAATCCAGAGTAAACAGGTTTCTTATAGGCAAGCGTGCTACATCTTAGACCGTGTCGATGCTTAACATCAGGCAAGTCAACGGTCAAACGCTGGCCTATTAATTGTAAAAAAAAAAATACTTCTGTATAAAACGATCGTGGTTAATCACATGTCTGTTATTAATGATCCTATGAATTATGTTATTCATTTATTCTGTATAAATGAAACAGGTCGCTGTGAGCAGTGATAGGAATAAACTTGGAATGTTTGCTTTTGATAAGAATTGACGGAACTGTTTAATCAATTATTGAATTATTTTAAACATTTATCCTCACTGCATTATGAGTACCTTGTATAAAAAGCTTTATTTATATTTCAACATTAAAAATGATTATAAATAATATATAATGGATTTGAAGGGTCGAATGAGCCAGCGTAATTACAGGCACAAGGGACATAACATCTTAGTTCCCAAGATTGGTAGCACATTGGCGATGTAAGCGATGGGTTAACATTTCTTACAATACTAACGTCTTTGGGCGTTGGTGACCACTTACCATCAAGTGACCCATATGCTCGTCCTACCTATACAATAGAAATCTCAGACTTATTGATGTAGAAATATCAGTACGATTATTATTGTTTATTTTTTATTTTAATACAATAGACGAGATCATTTTATTTATTTATATGCTTGTATTGATTTCTATTATCTATAAAATGTTAATGTAATCTAAATAGTCAACATTTGTTTTAAATCTTAAGTTCGTTTTGTTTGTCGTTTGGTGACCGGGAAACAAGTTCCACGGTTTAGTAGCTGCGTTTATACAAATATTCGTCGTCCGTTTTTTTTTATAGAATAGGAAGGCGGACGAGCATATGGGCCACCTGATGGTAAATAGTCACCAACGCCCATAAACATTGGCATTGTAAGAAATGTTAACCATCGCTTACATCGCCAATGTGCCACCAACCTTGGGAACTAAGATGTTATGTCCCTTGTGCCTGTAATTATTATCGCAAATGTTTGGCTTTTTACGGTCGTGTCCGGCCAAATCTTTACGCGTCCAGCCCGCCCGGTTTTTGTTACCGGCCACAACGACCAAAACAATGCATGAATGATATTATGAAAGTTTCGTCCTGTTTAAAAACGTATGTTCGGTTTACAAAAAAAATAAATAGCTAATGGTTACAAATAGACTAGTCGGTGGTGATAAATCGGTCATTATTATGGTATTTAAATAATACTGCTGGGCTAAGGCCTCCTCTCCCTTTTGAGGAGAAGGTTTGGAGCTTATTCCACCACGCTGCTCCAATGCGGGTTGGTGGAATACACATGTGGCAGAATTTCAGTGAAATTCGACACATGCAGATTTCCTCACGATGTTTTCCTTCACCATCAAGCACAAGATGACTTATAAACACACAGTGATGCCCGGGTTTGACCCCACGATCATTGATTAAGATTCACGCGTTCTTACCACTGGGTCACTCGGCTCATACATATATATATATATATATAAAATACAGTATGAGTCGAGCCGATAATATAAACGGCTCATACTGTATATGTATATACATATAATGTATATTAATATACATTATTTCATTTGGCAAACCTAACACCAGAGTAAAAAAATAAAACTAACCCCGTGAAAGTTTAACCTACCAGCCGCACTGCGGTTTAAAAATAAAATCTGTCAGATTGCGTAATGTTCGTGACGATATTGTGTTTCGTCATCCATTTTAAAATAGAAAATGATAGTCAATTATATTATTACAATATAATCGATGTTACTGTTATTAAACCATATAAATACTATGTATATCATTGTCTTCAGTTGAAAAATATTTACAGCCTGTTAATGTCCCACAGCTGGGCTAAGGCCTCCTCTCCCTTTTGAGGAGAAGGTTTGGAGCTTATTCCACCACGCTGCTGCAATGCGGGTTGGTAGAATACACATGTGGCAGAATTTTAATGAAATCAGACACATGCAGGTTTCCTCACGATGTTTTCCTTCACCGTCAAGCACGAGATGAATTATAAACACAAATTAAGCACATGAAAATTCAGTGGTGCTTGCCCGGGTTTGTACCCACGATCATCGGTTAAGATTCACGAGTTCTAACCACTAGGCCATCTCGGCTATTATTATTACATAACAAAATCAATACGTACATTACCTAATAGGTATTACGTCACAGACTTGATTATTTATATTTATATATTATATATCATGCAATGAAAAAATAACAAATTGAAAAGAAATTATTGAGAAAATCAATAATAATTAAACAGTAAGTTATAAATAGATTATTAAAATGCGCAAAAGATTATTAAAAGGCAGTGGTGTGCGCGCAGACAGATGTGCTCTGTATATTTTCTAACACTCATAGTGCTACGGATTGACACATCGACACGACAAGAAAGATATGACCTGCAGAACCAACAACTTTACGTGCTTTCCGAGGCACGACAATGTGAACACTTTCAAATTCCAAATCCAAATTTTCATATTCATTGACAAAAAAGAATCTAAGTTACAACTTCTTAATGGCTCGACCTGGAGTTTGGGCCCAGTAACGATTTAGAGCAAAAACATTTTTTATCACTACATACACACGCGCGCACACACAACACATTCATATTATGATTTTCTCGCATTAATATTAAGTAGGAATGTATTTTACTCTACATATTATACTTTTGATTATATGACGATGTTGATTACAAGTAAATAAAAAATAAAAATAAACTCCTTATTTAAAAGTGACCTCGTTATATGTACTTATAAATAATTATAAGCTTGCATTCCGTGATATCATTTCTTTGACCCTATTTTTCTTTATCAAGTACATAAGTAATGCTATAAATATATTACATTTCTAATTTCTTGTACGATCACCTTTCCTTAAAACTCCTTCACAACGTATATCGTAGACAAAGTGTGATTTATCATACTATAATAGTTTGTTTACAAATTTTTCATGCGAATCATTGCACTTGGAACATTAAACATCAGCTGTCTGACTCATTAAAATAATTTGAACTCTATTCCAATGGATTAACGTTTAATTTCCTTTGTATTGAATTGTTATCGATTCGCAACACAAAACCTCATGAGCAATTAGTATATTAATAACATATGCAAAGAAAACGTATAATAATATCGGCACGTCAACGTATATATCAATCGAATTTAATGAATGAATATATTAATACTGATGGGACTTGGTCTTTTCGCAGTTCGGAATACAAATTCAGATATACATATTGTTTGTTAAACGTATTTGTAGTTCTTTGTTATCGGTATAAAATTAAAGTCGGGATTCACTCATTAAAGTCGATTTTAATTATTTCTAACAATGTGTGATAGTACAAGAAATATTGAAAAAAAAATGCCACCTGATGCTACGTGATGACAACCGCCCGGAAAGACATTGACAATGTAAGAAATATTAACCCTACATTGCCAATGCGCCATCGACTTTGAGAACTAAGATGTTAAGTTCTTTATGCATGTTAACTACATGAAACATGACAATGGCTCACTCACCCGAAACACACTACGAAATACTGCTGTTTAGCGGTAGAATATCTGATGAATGGGTGGTACCTACCCGGACGGACACCATTTACGCAAAAAGTTGGATATGAATAATGTTCCATTGTTTGCTAACATGACATACTTATATTATATGGTGTATATAACAGAGAGGCAAGTTTAATATTTCTATATTATTGTCATATGGTTAAAATACAAGTCTAACCGTCAGTTGAGATATGATAAGCATAATACTTACATATAATATACTGCTTTTATATTGATATTAAACTTTATTGCAGAATTATTAACATTGACGCCTAAAATATATACAAATAAAAAAAACTACTGTAAAAATCGCGACCGCGTGGAATGTTGCCAAGAATGCTAGCAGCATTTCCCCTTGAATCGCAATTCCGATGTTCGAAAAATGAATCGGCTCCCTGTCAGCAGTAGAGCCAATAGACGAGGACTATATTTTAATAGGTCCACTCATAAGTATATTAATTTAATACAAAATATGCAAATGAAAAATATCCAATGTTTTGTTTATGGAATCCAGGAGGGTTAAAAACGATTATAAAATTACTAAATGAATTAGTTTTAATTTGAAAAATCAAAATCAATTGCGGGCGTAAGTTACTAAGCCATATATTAAATTTACTAGATTATCGTTTTATTTCATTGTTTTACATAATTTCAAATACTTAAATTTCAGGCTGAGTGGTTGAGTATATTGTTTTAATATTTGTGTTCATACCTTTGGTAGCGGCGAGATCGTGCTGCCAGGCCTCGGGTAGTAGATGCAGGAAGACATCTCCCAATAGGCCTCCCACTGCGAAGCTTAGTAATATCCGCAACGTCGCCGCACCAGCTGGAAATAAACAGACAATTTAGTCATGATAACCATGCATGATTGCCCAAGTAAACAATAAAATTAAATCAATGGTATACAAAGACTATTTTTAGAACATTATCAAAGACATTTTATGAGGTGGTAGGGCGTCTAGGTACCAACCACTTATCAGATATTCCACCACCAAGCAGCAATACTTAGGATTGTGGTCCGGTTTGAAGGGTGACTGAGCCAGTCGTATTACAGGAACAAGGGACAAAACATCTTGTTCCGAGGTTGGCGGCGCATTTGCGATGTTAATAATGGTTAATATATCTTACAGAACCAATGTCTATGGGCGGTGGTAACCAATTACCATCAGCGGCCCACTTGCTCGCCAACCTACCTATAACATAAAAAAATTAAAAGTATTTTAACGAAAACATCGGAGATTTAATTCTTGAATTGGCGTCTATAAAAAAATCCACTCGTTCACTTATCGATTATAAACGCCTCGGATTAATCGAATTATGAATGTACACTGATTTTGATAACATCTATTGCTTTTATCGCGTAATCGAAGCTCAATTAACAATCGTGTTATCACAGTAATATAATACTATCAACTGCCTCGTTGATTTAGGGTTAGCTTAGAAGACATTAAAATTTATTGGATTTTAATATTAATAATTCTCAATATCTACTCGATGTTTGGAAATTGATGACAGTGGGAGAAAAGAGTGGACCTGCTTGAGTATTATATCTCCTACGCAATTGGCTATTTGCTGAAATCGGTCAGCAGAACATTTTTTTTTTTTATATGTCCGGGATGGCAAATGACTCTACTCCACCTGATGGTAAGTGGTAGTAGAGTCCAAAGGCGACGACGGCCAGTACAGTTGGGAAGAATGTTCTGTACTAGCCGTAACCGCCTTGCCGGCCCGCAAGATGCCTCTTCACACCTCGTTTGAAGGAACTCGGGTTGTAAGAGGAGGGGAACACGTGAGCTGGTAAGGAATTCCATTTTTTGGTAGTGCGACAAAGAAAGGAGTTGCCAAATTTCTTTGTGCGCGATGGAATTGATGTCACACTTAGGCGGTGACATCGAGAACCAGCTCGCGTGGACTTAAGAAGGAAGGGGGAAGCAGGAATTAGAGAGAATAATTCCTCAGAGCACTCGCCGTGATACAGTCGATAGAAAGCGCTCAGTGCTGCTATCTCGCGACGCAATTGTAAAGGTTCAAGGGTGTTTGTGACCTTTACGTCGCCAATAATGCGTACTGCACGTCGCTGCAACCGGTCCAAGGCCTCCAGTAGGTACTTAGCGGAGCCATCCCAAAGGTGCGAGCAATATTCAACGCAAGACCGTACCTGTGTTTTGTATAGCAGGCACAGTTGTTGTGGCGTGAAAAAACGCCGCACCTTGTTCAGAACTCCGAGTTTCCGTGAAGCTGTTTTTATAATAGCCTCGATGTAATCCTTTGGACTAAGGTCGCAGCGAACGTCCATCCCCAGCATGGCGATTTTGCTTTGTATCATCAGCAGTGTGCCACAGAGGGAGGGATGAGGGTAAAATGGTGACTTTTTCGCTGTGAGAGCGCATACCTGTGTTTTCTTGGCATTAAACTCAACAAGATTATCAGAACCCCATTTGGCGATGAGCTCTAACGTCCTATCGAGTTCAATGACAAGATTCTCCCGCCTCTCCTCAGTTTCCGCCCGCCCAGCCACTGCGCGTCCGTGGTATCCACCATGCACTGTACTATCATCTGCATAGCAATGTATGTTCCCAAGGGAGAGCATATCATTGATATGCAAAAGAAAGAGTGTGGGAGATAGCACAGATCCCTGGGGGACCCCAGCATTTACTACATAGAATTGTGAAGCGCAACCATCAACTAAAACACGAAGGCTACGCTTGTGTAGGAAGCTGGCAATCCAGGTGCATAGCTGAGCAGGCAGACCATATGCCGGTAGCTTGGAGAGAAGACTTCTGTGCCAGACCCTGTCGAAAGCCTTGGAGATATCGAGGCTGACAGCCAACGATTCTCCATGCTTGTCGATAGCTTCACCCCAGAGGTGTGTTACGTACGCTAGAGGATCACCTGTGGACCGTTTTGGTCGAAACCCGTACTGACGATCATTAATTAGACAGTGATCTTCTAGGTAATGGATCAGTTGGTTGTTTAGAATCCGTTCCATCACTTTACAAAGTACTGAGGTGATAGCTATTGGTCGATAATTTGCCCGGTCAGACCGATCCCCTTTTTTGGGAACCGCTTGCACATTAGCTCTTCTCCAAGCCTCCGACACACATCCCGAAGAGAGAGAAAGTTGGAACAGGCGCGTTAACACAGGAGACAGCTCCGCTGCGCACTTCTTCAGCACTATGGCTGGTATTCCATCGGGACCACTAGCTTTCCGTATATCAAGTGATTGCAGCTCCGCACGCACATCACGTTGCCTGATTTTGATGTCAGGCATCGTGTGGCCACATGAAGGTATTGTTGGTGGCTGCGCACTACAATCATCGATCACAGAGTTGTCGGCAAAGAGTTTAGCCAGGAGGTCGGCTTTCTCCTGCGGACTGTGAGCTAGCGATCCGTCCGGATTTCTGAGCGGTGGCAGCGAAGGTTGGCAGAAATTGTTTTGCACAGACTTGGTCAGACGCCAGAAGCTACGGGAGCCCCTAGGATGCGAAATAAGGTCATGACCAATCTGTACAATGCGCTGTGCATCCGCTCTCGTGTATGCCTTCCTACAGGACTTGGAATTTTTATTGTAGTTTGCTTTCAGTGAGTCAATGTTAGATGCCCCGCTAATGCAGCCGTTGATCCACGCGCGATATGCCGCCTGCTTAGATGATACAGCGTCGGCACATTCACGAGTGAACCAACGGTTACGCGTACCCCTATTGATGAGATCTGAGCTAGGAATGTAGTATTCCATTCCTAACATGATCTCATCAGCAACAGCAGCGGCACTAGCTGTCGGGTCATTCCCACTGAAGCAACGTTCCTTCCAAGGGACTGACGCATAGTAATCGCGCATACCGTCCCAATCTGCCGATTTATAGTGCCTAACGCGACGTTTGCATACCGCTGAAGGCGGCAGCTTGGCCTGTGGCACTTTGATGGATATAAGGCCGTGATCCGAAGAACCAAGTGGAGCTTGAACCACGACCTGATATTCCACCGGGTGAGAAGTCAGCAGAAGATCCAGTAGAGAAGGCGTTTGCCCATCAATGTCTGGGATCCTGGTGGGCTGATCAACCAGTTGGGTCAAGTCGTGTGTGAGAGCAAAAGCATGAGCAGTTCTTCCAGCATGGTCAGTTTTGAGGGATTTCAACCATGATTCATGGTGAGCATTAAAATCCCCCAAAAACACCAATTCCGCGTTAGGAAACTGCTCTTGCGCAGCATCTGCCACCCGACTAAGATGGTCAAATAATCGGCTTGTCTCCAAGTCACCATTGTGGGATCTGTAGAGGCACACGTAGACTCGACTCTGACGAACCAGGTCCACACGTACCACCAACATGGAGAAGGAGGGGTCCTCCAAGCCACGCAATCGGTGACAACAAACATCCGCCCTGACGAACAAGCATACTCCGGCTTTCACTTTAAAAGATTCTTCAAGCATGTAGCCGGGATAGTTAAGGTAGCTGGTGTCGGCATGGCGGAGTATTTGCGTCTCCGTGAGAAACAACATTGCTGGCCTCTCATATCATGCTGTCTCGAGATGGTGGTGGACAGCGTTGAGGTTAGCGTGGAGTCCTCGGATGTTAGAGAACTCGACCTCAAACGACGTAGGTATGGTGGGGGTGTGCACCGCTGAACGACCGTTATTTCTTAGTTGCGCTACCATTTGGAAAAATAAGGAAAAGAGACGTGAAGCGAGCGACGTATTGCCACGATAGGGATGGGCAAAGTATGGAGGCGTGTTTTCCCAAATAGTTGCCAAAAGGGAAAATATACTGATCCGCCGGACGGAAGGGCCCCCGAACCCCCTCGGAAGTGGCCGCCGGGACCCCACCTTCCGGTCACCAACCGGCACGACGGTCCACCCCGAGATTATGCGTGGCCTGGTGGGGCAGCCTCGCGAGCTGGTTAGGCACGCTCGGGCCCCTGTACTATGCCACGGGCGGCCAGCGGAACAGCCGTTTCTTCAGGTCTCCCTGTCCGGCAGTATTCCCGGTAATACAGTTTCCCCCGGCATTGGTTCAACAGCCGTCTCCACCGGACCAACACCCATCGCAGCAATACTCGCTCGGGCACTGGCTGTACGCTGGCTGACCTCGAAACGCGGCTGCAAGCCACTTCACGAGTTTTTCACCATGCGTACGGTGGTAACAAGCCAGGCGGATGTTAGCATCCTACCACCAGATGAGCAGATGGTCGCTCAGATATCCCTTAGTCGCCTCTTACGACACCCATGGGAAAGAGAGGGGGCAGTGAAATGTATTCTTTCTCCGTCACTGCACGGATGATATTATATTTGGCTTTATTTGAATTATAGTGCATCTACGACATTGTTTTTCTAATGTCTTTAGAGATTATCCAATGACAAGGATAAGGAATATTTGCAATTGACAATTAAAAGTAACTGAAATATAATTGTAGTTTGATAAGGGTCTAGTGTAGACCTCGGCTGTTGAGAATAAACACTGTCGTCAGTTCCTAAGGAAGCCAATTTAATGCCTGTTTTAAAATACGAATATATTAATTTATATATTACAAATTTATAGCAAAAACATGCCGTCTAAAAGATTGTCCTGTGGCATTGTACCCAAGACTCTTTTGAACAATTGCTCTTTGCTATAAATTTGTAGTCTATTTCGTTTTTTTTTTTTAAATATTATATATTATAAGAATTTACATATTTCAATCAATTCACACTTATATATACATAATACAATATATACGGGGGGGGGGGGGGAAATCGAAATAGCAACCCCGGAGCGGTGGCTTGATTAATAAAACAAGACCTCTAGTTCCGATATTAATTAACACTATACATTTAATCAATACCTATATGATAGTGCGTACTATAAACTATTTGCCCCCCGATAAAACCGCACAGAACTGGTTTATCTATTTAAAGGGAAAATTTTATCAGGTGTTCATTATGTAATTACTCGTCTTTTTTTATAGTATAGGGTGGCGGATGAGCATATAGATCACCTGATGTTATGTGGTCACCAGCGCCCATAGACATTGGCATTGTAAGAAATGTTAACCATCGCTTACATCGCCAATGCGACGACAACATTGGGAACCAAGATGTTATATCCCTTGTGCCTATAATTACACTGGCTCATTCACCCTTCAAACCGGAACACAACAATAACAAGTACTGCTGTTTTGCGGTAGGATATCTGATGAGTGGGTGGTACCTACCCAGGCGGGCTTGCACAAAGCCCTCCCACCATATGAAAGTTGGTCGAATTTCGACTTCGTACTCTGTTACTATTGATAAATATATGCCTTACAAACGGTTATGATCTGGGTGTTAATATAATGCGTTCTCATACTCTATACATACATATACGTTAGTAAGTTATGTATCGTAGTAGGAGTCGAACCTTTAAAACATTTTAAACGACGAATAATATTAATTTGACGAGCCGGTTGGCGTGGTTGGTAGATACTCGCCTTTCACGCCGAAGATTGTGGGTTCGATTCCCACCCAGGACAGACATTTGTGTGCATGAACATGTCTGTTTGTCCTGTGTCTGGGTGTAATTATCTATATAAGTATGTATTTACAAAAGAAAAGTAGTATATGTAGTATATCAGTTGTGGTTTCCGTAGCACAAGCTTTGTACAAGCTTAATTTGGGATCAGATGGCCGTGCGTAAAAATTTCCCAGGATATTATTATAATAATAAGTCGAACTTTATAAGGTCATTTGTCACTTTAAAAATGTTGCGTTGAATAATATTATTAACCTCTTTAGTTTCCGCTAAACACGAGATGAATTGTAAGTACCTGTATAGTTCTCGGATTTGAGTCCGGAAGCATTAAGACGCACGTGGTCTATCAGTCGGCCATCTCGTCTAAACAATACATAAACAATGACATTGTTTAGGACAGAGATAATTTTTAGAACACTTACAGTCCAACATTATTGAATTACAAATAAAAAACAGTTCAATAACATCGTTTAGCTGATAAAGTTGGTTTTTTAACGATATTTTTTCTAAAACGAAAAAGGTAGTTTGCTTTATAAGTATTAATTATTTCCTAATGCTTGCCCTTGTGTCGGTTTTTGAATGTTTTTTTAGGCAAACATTGCTCGTATTATAGTTGTTACTTTCGACATACGTATCGTATGACGTACATTACAAAAACAAACACAGGTTGCATATTGTGTCTATTCAATAATTTCAATATTAAAACGACTTACTCTTGAATCACACTGAAATAAACCGTGATAAACCTTATTCAAGCGGGCTCTTACCATGACTATTATTCATTTTAGAATATTTAATGCAATGCAGTTGTAGCCCCCCAGTTGGGAATTTAACCATAAAAATAAGTGGGTGCTTTAAAATCAAATATCCTTTCGTCGATGGCCAAAAATGATTGCGGTGGCATTTACCAACATAGACAAATATTTATACTAGAGAGTATTAATCGGTTAAGAAACCTCTAACATATAATAACTGAGGGTCTCTTTAAAGATAAAGGCATAGAAAGGGAACGTCGTGCTCTAGTTGTTGAATTTAACATACACGCACGTCGCTTTACAAAATACAACGACGAAGTAAACCTGACATTGTTTAAAGTATACTCTTTTTGCTTCTATACATGGTCGAGTTGACAAGGCGTGATGTCATCATGTCAATGGCATCAGCGTGAAGTACATTGATATCGTACATCTTGTACCAAATGCCCTCGGGTGTTGCAAGTGTCCATGGTCTGTAGTAGTCACTTTCCATCAGATGAGACGCCTGCTCGTAAAAAAAAATATTCCAATGATGTTCACGCGATACTGCAGCTCGTCGGACATAATAGCTAAGACCGGAGTAAAGGGCTTTTTCACAGTTCATTCATTTTGCAGTCGCTTTAATGCCGCAACGATATATTGTAATATAGATGTATATGTAGACGTACCCAAAAATATTTACCAAATCATCGAATTTAAAAGGCACTTCATCTATCAATGGTAAAATAAACATTATCTTAAAGTTTGTGCAATAAAGAATAAAAGGTCGGAGGGAAACGACATCGGTAGGTGGGCTGTCACTCGTGCGGTGATGTTAGAGATCATTTTTATCAGTGTTTTGGAGAGCGGGCTCGCTCACGTAGTGATAAGCTGACACTCGATTGATAAGGCGAATGGTTTTATTGTAAATTGTTAATGGTATAAAATTATTGTTCACATATAATGAGAATTTGATGTGCTCTTTGTTGAATTATTAACTCGTCTGACTGTGTCGATGGTCTAGTGGTTTAAACTAAAGTAACCACGTATGGCTGTAGTTTTGAGAATTTGTTTGAATGCTATTGGGTTTTTCAACCAACAATTCCTCAGTGGCAATTTTTAGTTTAGAAGTTAGTTATACCTATGTTTGCCTCGATGGAGGTATTATAAGTTATTGCCGTTCTATCTAACTATGAGTGTAGGTATGTAGATATGTCTGTATATGCACACATGAGATTACATTACAGAACAGTATATCTCTTCCGCATATGAAACTGGATTTTGATTGAAAACAATTAGGAATAATACATTAGTCGTATCGTAGTAGTAGGAATAATACGCTGGCCGAAATCATTTTTCGATAAATAACATAAAGGAAAACGTAGTCACTTAAAACAGTAATAAAATGTAACTTAATTCATTTGAATTTCATTTACAGTAACAGTAAAGTAACAGCCTGTTAAGGTCCCACTGCTGGGCTAAGGCCTCCTCTTCCTTTTGAGGAGATGGTTTGGAGCTTATTCCACCACGTTGCTCCAATGCGGGTAGAATACACATGTGGCATAATTTCAATGAAATTATACACATGCAGGTTTCCTCACGATGTTTTCCTTCACCGTCAGGCACGAGGCGAATTATCAACACAAATTAAGCACATGCAAATACAGTGGCGCTTGCCCGGGTTGAACCCACCATCATCGGTTAAGATTCACGCGTTCTAACCACTAGGCCATCTCGACTCTTTTAATTTATTTCTCGACTCTTTTTTTTCTTTTATCTTCATAAAATTAATTAGTATTTGAAATAACATAAAATTATTTATTTTTTTACGCGGGCTTAGCGAACTTATAAACTTCGTCTTACGTACTCATATCATGTCCTGATCATTATCATCACTATAAATATCCATCTCAATGTTCTCCAATCGGCTTTTACTGTCCACACACTCACTGACCCACTTAAGCATTAAACAAATTTTTACGAAATAAAAAACAAATAATATTAATGTCCTCCAGAGAATCTCAAGAGATATTATCTAACTACGCAGTAGCACTATAATAAGTGCACAAGTGTGCGCGAACACAGGTGCACTCTCTATTCCCTAACTCTCATAATTCGATGGGACGGCTATCCGACACGACCGGAAAGAGTTCAGGCGCAGGACCAACGGCTTTACGGGCTTTCCGAGGCACGGGAGTGTACATACTTCTAACTTCCAGACTCCGGGCTTCTACTTTTCTGACGGGCGAGAATTTTCTGACAAAAAAACCCAATAACTTTTTATTGGCCCCACCTGGCAATTGAACCCAGGACCTCAGGGTCTGCGGTCTTACACCTAGCCACTAAACCAACGAGGCAGTCAAAAAACAAATATCGGAATAGCGAAACCATTAATTGTTAAAAATTGGTTTCTGAACCACAAAGGAAATAAGTAACTGTTTTAAACGTGAACAAATATTTCAATGAAAAACTTGATAATTTGGACATAAATTTAGCATTTCGTGTTTCTAATACCACGTTCACATTGAGCCATGTCATTGCTCCTATTGTTTCGTTATGTACTCAAAGTACGTTTATTTCGTAAATCGCAATTAAATACAATAATATTATATACAAGTTGTATAACGTGATAACTGCAATGTTACCTACATAAATTATCGTGACTATCAACCACGTAAACCACTGCCAACCACGATCCTAAAATCGATAGTTGATATTTATTTGCCTGTTTACATAAAAAAAACAATTATTTTGACGCTAAAAAGGAAATCGGATGATATTATGATGTAGTTTGTATTCCATCGCGTGATCAGCAGGGAAGGAAATCCGGAGTTATAAGACTATATTCTGGCAACATTATTTATCCCTCATTGAAACAAGGTTTTGGAATAAGCGAAGGATTTGTTATGGTCTGAACAGGAAGAGGACATTAACTAGATTTTACTGTGGCTTATATAATAATCTATGTACATGAGACCCCAATGCCAAATCATTAACTGAATATGTCAAATTAGTAAAATGTATGGAAAGTTTATTTAGTTTAGTGATATAAATGTGCATTTTAAATGTTTATGTCTTAGCTACTTGAGTAGCCAAACATCATTAGATTTTGCATACACGTTTTCAGGAGTACAGAAAAGGATAGAGTACCTAACACAATCCACTGACAGCCGACTCGGAAGACCGATCCGACACCGCGGGCGGAACTAGTTAATTTATAATAAAATAATAAATTTATTTTGTTTTATCATATAATGACAAATTCTCTCAAAAACACAGGTAATTTCTGCTACAGTACATTATTAAATAAAATTACATGATGAAATTTAGTCAAATACATTCTTATAATGTTTTTATTTCAACTTAGTCTGCATAGCAATAAATGTTTTTGTTAAGAATGTTATCAGACGAGACATCGGTTTTAAGGTATGCAAATAAATGACAAAAACATTCGGATTTCCGAGTACTACAGACATAAATAAACAATAACAATAAGGTCGGCGGATCAGTGAAATACTTGATATGGAGATCGCTAACTCGATGTGGGTTATCAACTATAAGGATTATTTATAACTCGTCTTTAAAATTATATCTTGTTGAATTTATCATTAAATTTTAACCTGTAAAGTTTTATTTAACCCTTATTTCTTTAACACAGGCATTATTAATAGTTATGATCGATTTGATTATCTTTTTTATATGTTTATTTATTATATTAATGCATTAAAGGCTTAAATATATAAAAATGCGAAGAATCAACCAGCGTTTCTGTTAACAGCAGGGGCAAAAGACGAGAAAAAATAATTGTTTTCTATATTATCCACTAAGCTGCATCTGTGCAGCGTGGAGTAAGCTTCAAATCTTCTCCTTAAAAAGAAGAGGATTTAGCCCAGCAGTGGGACATTTACAGTTACTTTATTACAATTACATAAGATACGATCTTTTGTATTCTACGCTACTTAATTCGCAAATTTAAACATTTAAAATTTTCTCGTAAACAATTGAGCTTTTGGACTTTTGTTTAAAATCTTTTATAGTATAGTAAGTGGTGACCACGTACCATCAGGTGGCCCTTTTGTCCGTCCACCTACCTATTATATTATAATATATATAAGTATTAGTAATCTCCAGTTATGTATCCAGTCTATACATTTGTTTTATTGTTAGTACATTACACTGTATATTAAAGAACAAAAGAAACGCAAATTTATCGAAAGTCACGGAGGTCAAGTCGTTCTCAACTTTCCATTTTAAGATAAAAAATATAATCTATGCTAGGACAGTCTGTTCCTCACGGTATCTACACCTCGACCGATAACAGATACGTGACAATTCTAATAATGACAATGTTTATTTCATCTCTTCCTTAATTCAAATCATATAAGGTTCAGACCGCTTTGTATGACAATATTTTTTATCTCACTCTATAGAATAACTTGAATCACTACATATTATAAAACAAAGTGCCCCGCCGCGTCTGTCTGTCTGTGTTAATGGCGCATCGTCAATGTCTCTTACATTGTTAATAAAATCTGGTTAATATTTCTTACAATACCAATGTCTGCCCTACCCATTTGCTGGTGCACTTACCTATTCTATATAAAAACATGTCTTTACCTCTGTGTTTACAAGACTTCTGTGTAGAAACATCAAAGATAATTATTACAGACCTTTGTAATCGATTTAACAAAAGAAATCGTCCAAATCTATTATTTCGGTGCTGTCGCAACCGGTTGGTACGTTCGTTGCAATTTTCGCATAATTGTAATTGCTTGTTTCTGTTTGACAATTAGCTGAAGCATGTAGGACGCTCTGCAGTCTTTGTGTAGTATTAGTACTAAATGTCCGAACGAATTGAATTGTGCTTAAGTTTAAAAATTAATCGTTTTTATATTTATATTTTACGTTTTTTAATACGTACTTGAATTAAAGGAACATAAGAACGTTTATACAGTAATCTTATCGCTTATACCATAATACATAGAAAATATAAAAAAAGGTCTCGAAAATGTACCAACAAACCAAACAATTGAAATGTAACAACTACAGAATATTCTAGATCGAAAAATTGTACAAAAATAAAGTTTTTTATATAGGTAGGCTTGTGAATGGGCTATCTGATGGTAAGTGGTCACCACCGCCCATAACATTCACACTGTAAGTGATATTAACCAACACTTAGATCGCCAATGCGCCACCAACCTTGGGAACTAAGATGCTATGTCCCTTGTTGTTACTCTTAACTCAGTTACCTTTCAAACCGGAATACACGAAAATCCACTAAGGATTGCCGTTAAGCAGTAGAATACGAGGTGACATCTACCTACTACCAGACTTGCCGAAAACCCAATCATCAAGTAAAACCGTGTACTTTGTTTCATAAAACCTATTATATACGTTTTTGAAAATCATTAAATATATATTGCTCATTTACTGTCTACATAGTATCGTAGACACGAGTCGGCGTAGTGTTTACTGTGAACGGCTGCATGTCTCTTCGTAACATGCCTTATAGTTCATTAAATTAATTTTCATAGCCGTCACGAGTACTTCAGATAACACTCGAGTATATATCGAACGATAATGTATTAAACGTGCATTAAACATGTCTGTTTCTAAAGTAACGAATATGATACGTAATCTTAAGAATGTCTATAAATATAAATAATATATATATCAGAGTATTATTCAAGTGTCTAGAAAAACCCGACAAAGGAAAGTCATTGTTCGATGATATAATATTTTAAATAAAAACGAAGTATTTTATTCCGGTAATGGAAAACTCAAGAAATCAATGAATATTTGATGTCTTTATTTAACATGACCGTCGTATCTACGCCTCGTAATTTGTTACATGAGTTAGTCAATCATTGGAAACTTTAATGATTTGTTAATATTTGTTATTTATGAAATTTATTATGTACTTACTGTTTGATTCCATAAAAATACAAATAAAATGGAAATTTAAAAAAAAAACTTAATTACATTATACAATATCGTTGTTTGATTCAGATTTTCATAATCATTTATTTGCATGTAATGTAGTTTTACAGATGTACGATTTCTTAATAGGTAAATACATTTCGCCCACGATATGCAAGCAAATATGTTTGTAAGCAAGTAATTAATATTAAATACAGATTACACCAATAGTTTAAAAATAACAATAATTAATTTAATTATTTACTTATGCTTAACTAGTTTACATTTAACATTTGTAAGAATGCAGTAGTAGACATTTATTTTCCACTAATAAATACTACTACGATATTGGGAAAACGAATCTTTTCCCAATATATATTCTGTCTCAAATATCTTCTGAAACATCATCCATCCCTTCGTATCACATGCCATGTCTATACCATGATTAATCCTTACTTATATTATAAACGCGAAAGTAAGCTTGTTTGTTTGTTACGCTTTAACTATCAACCGATGACCATGAAATTACACGTTAGCGTACGTTGTCAGGGGCATAATAAAAAAACTCATAGGATACCTAACCTTCCCTCAATCAGGGACAAAACCGCAGGCAGAAGCTAGTATTAAATAAATTGGTAATTTGAATAGTACCCTGCCTACACCGAGTTACCACTCTGCATCCTTTTACTAACGATTATTTGGGAAACGGTACACACGTTTGATAGCGTTCGGCTTCTAATAATGATATCGCAATTTTTTCGTTTCCACTTTATACTGGTTAGACATTTTCTTAGACAGTTGTCGCAAGAGTCAATATCGATTTTTTATCATCATTGTAGTAAAGCACTCTAGCCAGTTACCTAACGGTTTCACAACTCATCGCAATCGTACTCAGAAAGCAATGCTTCACTTACGTTATCTGTCTTTTCTAATATTATAAAGAGTTTGTTTTTTTTTTTTTATAGAATAGGAAGGCGGACGAGCATATGGGCCACCTGATGGTAAGTGGTCACCAAACGCCCTTAGACATTGGCATTGTAAGAAATGTCAACCATCGCTTACATAGCCAATGCGCCACCAACCTTGGGAACTAAGATTTTATGTCCCTTGTGCCTGTAATTACACTGGCTCACTCATCCTTCAAACCGGAACACAACAATAACAAGTACTGCTGTTTTGCGGTAGAATATCTGATGAGTGGGTGGTACCTACCCAGACGAGCTTGCACAAAGCTCTACCACCAGTGTTTGTTTGTTCGCACTAATCTCAGATCCTGTCCTAAATCCAAGGGTATAATTATGCTACGACCCATGGAGCGGAATTGTAATGCAGGTGAATCCGCGCGTGAAATTATCGTAAATAATATTATAAATGCGAAAGCGAGTTTGTTACACTTTCACGTTTCACTCAATCGATCATCATGACATTTTATATACTGTATATCGTCAGGGATACAGAAAAGGACATAGGGTATGTAACATCTCCCCCCCCCCCCACATACAAGGGCGAAGACGCAAGCGGAAACGTGTATATATATTAATATGTGATATGGACAATTATAATGTTAATATTTTTATATTTATTATAAATTAAAGTAAAATATATATATATTTCGATAGATGTGCACAACTAAAATAATAAGTCCAATTCGTGCTAAAATCTTAAAAAAATAAGCTATTTTTAACCACCGACGATACTAAATACCTACATACTATCGTTGGTGCTATTGTCCGTGACTTATTTTTTATTTATTGGATTCCATAATATTGACTTACTCGGTAAGCATATAATAAATACATCATTATGATATTTATTACGATATTGATAGTTTCGAGAATATTCTACATAAAAAATGAGCGCCATTAATATTTGAAAGTAAATTCTTAAACTCATTGTAACAAAAAAAAATATCAAGTACGTAGTTCATAATAGAAGATGCTTTCTGTGCTTTCTTGAACAGAACTAAACCCGTAATATATAAAGTAACTTTTAATTAGTATAATAGACAAGGCATATAGTATAATAGACAAGGCAGTCATCACGATAGAATAATTAATAGTGTAGTTAAGACATAATCAGAAATTTATGTAGATATGGAATCGAGACAATTATACTCGCACTTCCATGAAATACGAATCCGACTGTTGGTAGCGGACACAACAAGCCGGGGTATTGAAACTTTAAACAGTAAAACAGTGTTTGAAATACGAGATAAATATCATAACGTAAGCAATTGTTTAAATTATTTTATGTAATCCATAGTAATATTCTTTACCTTCTCCTCAAAAAGGGAGAGGAGGCCTTAGCCCAGCAGTGGGACAGTCACAGGATGTTACTATACTGTTACTGTATAGTAATATTATAAATGCGAAAGTAATTATGTCTGTTATGCTTTCAAGTTAATGGCTAAGCAACTAAACCGATTTTGATAAAATTAAAATAATAAGTTTGAACCCCAAAAAAGAACATAGGCTACTTTGTATATCTAACGCGGGCAAAGATGCGAGCGATAGCTAGTGATAAATAAACTGAGAGCAGAAATTAGAAAACAAATCGTAAGTGTTAATAAATCATGGCGTGATTAAACATAGATATTTCTTTTATTTTTATAATTACTTTTGTTTGAATTTTGAAGTCTTATTTTATCTAAACATAAAGTTTAGAGACAGAGGAGCAAATGAGAGGTAAGTGGTCACATTCGCCCATTGACGATACCAATAAAACTTCAATAAGTCGGCAACCAGTCCATGTACTCGTATACCAGTTCACTCACCCATACACCCATCCAACAGACCTAGCAACAAAAACTTATTCTGTCGATCGATCGATTGGGGTTCCTACACCGTACACCGACACATTCCCAATATCGAAATGTAACCCATGCTTTGTTAAATGGTTATCACTTATGTCTAAGATGAATGTAGAAACTTGATCTCCGTTTATCTTGTTTTTTTTTTTAAATATAACGTCAACTCGATGACATTTAAAAAAAAACCCAATATCTGAAAGGATTTTAAGAGAACAGATAGCAATGGTTTCATATTTAGAAATATGATTTTAACATTTTTGAACGTTTGATTAGAATTTATCTAAATTTTTATGATAGATGGTCTCAAATTGTCTATATATACCTTTAAATTTTTTTTATTTCATCATTATCGCTGTGTGATCATGTTGACATATTGCTTTTATAGTAGAATATTTTATATGTCATATTGTGTTTGCTAATAAACTTTTTAATTAAATAAATCACATACGTGAAATCCATGACTTTGGTGTAACTTATTTTGAGTTTTTTTAGAGTTTATTTTTGATGTGCATGAGTCAAAGAGTTATTATATATAGCCATTTCAATTTTGGGGTGATTTTAATTGATTGGTATAATATAGTTTATTGGTGATAAAAAATTATCATAAGATTTAAATTCTTGTGTGAATTGTAATTTAAAGTGAAATAAAGGTGTAATATTACTAATTAAATTTCTAATTGTCATATATTTTGTTATGTCATCTGTGTAAAGATATTAATTACAACCCTTATCAGCTTGTGGGGGCTTGTGTAACCACTATCAGAACTGTAAACTAGAAGTGACTATTACAGCCTTTGAAGGTATATAATAAATATTGATGATGATTTGTGAAAATTATACATGTTGTTTAAACAAAAATGTAATACCCAATACTGTTTAGAAACTTGAATTATTATTGTGTGGCATTGCACTAAGGTATAATGTAAAATAGCTTTTGAGAAAGGCATGATGTGATTGTAAGCAATAATTTGTATAAAACTTTCCACAAGAAACGACCATTATACTATATTTTTATGAAATACCAAATATAAATGAAATGTGTAGTTTTCCACGATATATATTAAAAGTTTTAGGTCAATCTAATGCAATATATTGGTTTTCATTTGGCTTTATTTACAAACATGTTACATTTTTATAACAATGGCCTTCTGATCTAATTTTACACAGTAGCCAATCTTGAGCCTCGGATTTGGAAAGTTATAGTGAGTATTAAAGAATTGAAGCGA
This sequence comes from Nymphalis io, assembly GCF_905147045.1. NCBI lineage: Eukaryota > Metazoa > Arthropoda > Insecta > Lepidoptera > Nymphalidae > Nymphalis > Nymphalis io. The sequence goes on from NC_065912.1 coordinate 7,262,544, forward strand.
GTACTAATGCAGTTGAAATTCCTATTCCATTTATCTTCTAGCCAGACAATATAATGACATGATCAGAGTATTATAGAAAACATGCACAGGACTAATAGCTGTACCTGATTTCTGAGGCACAGGAGTATATACAAGACCAACAGGAATTACCTTAATAGGAATATCAAAATAAATTTATATGCTTAACCTGAAGTTCTGTGACCTGTTTCTCCGCAAACAAGCGAGCTCTATACTTTTTTTTATATCCAGACTACATTATTATTGTTTTTTTTTATGATCGTCATATTCTATTGGCTTATATTATTTTCAAATAAACAATGATGATACCATTTATGAAATAAATTATTTTATAACTGTTTGTAAATTCCACAGATGTTCATTTATTTTTGTCCAATCCGTGACCTTCAATAAACCATACCACAACAAAGGGACTGATAACATAAAAATTATTTATTATACAAACAAAATATAGTTATTATTTTTTTTAGAAAATAATAAGCTTCATATTGAAGACTTCAGATTTAGAAAACTATTTGTTAACAATAAAATAATTAAATAGTTGTAGAACATTTTTTTGTTTTAAATTAATAAAAGTAACTTTCAATCAACAAATATAAACCAGTTATTTTTTAATTATTATTATTTCAAGTAATAAAAGGTTATGAAATAAAATCGCATTAAACATTTAAATTGTTATTAAAATTAAATTTTATTTTGAACATATCAATTGATTAAGGGTAAGCAAACATTCCATATTAATTAGGTTCAATCGTATCAATTTCTAACAATTTACCGCGCGATCGTTCTTTGTTCTTCTTAAAATGACGAGATGACACAAGAAAATTAAAAATAGTTCTGTTTAAAATAAAAAAATATCTCTTACCTCCGTCTTTAAAAGATGCTGTTTCATCGATAGGAATTATCAACAAAGGAAGGATTCCACTTAAGCCGACCAGCATAGATGCAATAGCAGAAAATAACCAAGGATGTTCATCCAGTTCTTCCACAAAATTATAAAAATACTCTGGGAATAGTTCTCCTATATAAGTCTCCATTTTATTTTTATTTAATTCAAAAATAGAACACAATCTTAATTTTACACCGCGCGAAAACAACCACACTGTATTGTTTTCTAAAGTTTCTGCATAATCGTTTTTCGAAGATTCTCTTACTCAGACGGACTAATCTACACTGAGATTGAGTACGTCCGTTTTTATCTCCACAGATTCACGATTGCAATATTTATTATCTATTTATCAAGTTGAGATAAATATGTGAGAAACGATTAATCGTGTTTTTTCATTTTGCCACCAAATTGCCTGCGCAACCGACGACACCAAGAAATACAATACACCTGCGACGAAATAATGAATTAAAATGCGATTTCCTCGAGTTTCGACTCTGTGTTTGTTTTGTTTGTATTGCAAGCGAATGAAACCGAAGAATTACCAGTGCTGCCAGCGACGAATTTTCATCTGACTATTATATACGATTAGATACAAAAAAAGAGTATAATGTAGTGTTAATGATAATATAAAATCAAATAAAATTAAAAATAGAAATGTATCTCTACTTAATCAGTAAACATTCTTTATGTTATACTGTTTACAGGAATTGTCTTTTACTAGCTAGCAGATACAACCTATAAAAATCTTTAAAAATATCATAATATATGAAAAATATAGTAGAAAGACCCTTATTTTACCAAGCAAAATATTTTTGTCACTAAAATACATTGCGAGTTACTGTAGACCTATTACAGTATGTGAATTGATACTGTGAGCGATGCATTTTTTATTTTCATTTAAATTCCCATATAAGGCGGCAATGTCAATGAGCAATCTTTTTTAGATCAATTATTTATTTTTCTTTATATACATTTTATTCCAGCATTTTAAATTATTAGACAAATATATTATATATGTACCTTTAGTATTGCCAATCTGTTCATACTGAAAACTTAAAATAAATGGCAACATTTGCAATACGACCAATAGCTCAACAATTAGTTCTGACAGGTTCTATTCCTGTCCATGACAGTTACATGTTTCTATACCTAATTATTTATGGTTATATTATTTCATTACATTTATGCTCGGTTTTCTTAAAATATTTCTAATATTAGGCATGCTAGCATACATTTCCTTTCTTCTAAAAATTACGCTGTATATTAGAGTTTTAAATACATTTTAAACAGCTTCTATTTCAAAAGAACTTTTAAAATAATTTATGAGGTTCAATTTAACAAATTATATAAATGCATATTTTTTATACCCGTATAATGAGCGCAGGAAATGCAAATAAATTTGACTGAATGTTACCGTGACACCAAATGCAATACGATTCTTCTTGGCAGCTGCGTCTGAGCGCCCAGTTGAAGCGAAATGCCGTACTTATTTTGGCTTGCCAATTTAGATATCTGACTACATATAAATACATTATACATAACGAACGGACGGCGCAACGCACTAGCAACATATTAAACCAGCTCGTACAAGGTACGCGTCGTAAGTTCTGCGTGTTTAACTTTGCAAAGTTTCGCGCCAAAGTGACGCTCCCGTATGAGGTATTGAGAACGCGTTAAAAATTTGTGCACCGAGCCAAACAATTTTTGTGGTGTTAATTGTTACCCCCTTTTGGGTTGTTGGCAAATAAAAACAAATATGGATTCGTGGGGCATTTTAAATGTGGATACCGCAGCGGCTGCTATATCCCGAGATGATATGCACAGTAGTTTTAGAAGGAAAGAAATTATGGTAAGTTTTTTTTTTCTTTGATAATGACATTTATATGACATAATAGTGAAATTAAAAAGTGAATTTTAATCTAAAAAAACATCATAATATAAAAATAAATAAGTATAATAAAATGTGTTTAATATATAAAATTGAAAAACAATGTTACGAAGGAAATGTTATCTCTTTAAGTAATATTTTTCAGAAACATTTGGTATGAGTAATATGTAATTATATCGATGTCAGTACAGTCAAAAAAATAATGTTCATTTTTTTTTGATCTTTTATTTGTAATAACATAGTTATCTTTAGTTTTCAATTTTAAGTAATTTACATAACTTGTACAGAAGTGAACTTCTAACTGAGAGTATATTTATAAGTAATATAATAAATGGAGTTAAGTGTTAGAATATCCACCATTTTAAGCTAAATAAAACACTATAAACACGTTGAGATTTTTTTTTGTTTATGTTATTGCGGTTTTAATTCAAAAATATAAATTCGTGAATTTCAATAATAATAATTCTAATAGTGACGAAGAGTATAAAACAAGTAGGAGATGTCAGGAATATTTAAAATTTAATATTCCCTAAGACTGTCTTGATTTCGTTTTAATAATATAGTGCTGAAGCAAGATAAATGTAAAATTAACTAAACACACATTACCAATCTTGTTACAAAAACACCTTCGGAAAGAAAAGGAATTACAAAAAAAGGTACCCAATAAACGTACATAAATATGTACGAGAGTGTAAATATTTTGATAATATATTAAATGGATCCGACAAACAGCTTACCGAATCACCGAATTTCGTATATCTCTGACGCAAATTTCTAAATACTTATAGAAATAACCAAATACTACTGCATCCTAAAAAATACATTAAGAATAAACCCAAAATAATAAAAATGTTTCCAGATCCTGACCAACTAAGGTACTTGATGTTTACGGATGTCATAAATGTTCAAAACAGATAATCGAGTAACTGGCAAAATATTGTTTTCAGATACCTTTTTTTATAGAATAGAAAGGCGGACGAGCATATGGGCCACCTAATGGTAAGTGGTTACCAATGCCCATAGACATTGGCATTGTAAGAAATGTTAACCATCGCTTACATCACCAATGCGCCACCAACCTTGAGAACTAAGATGTTATGTCCCTTGTGCCTGTAATTATACTGGCTTGCTCACCCTTCAAACCGGAACACAACAATACCAAGTACTGCTGTTTTGCTGTAGAATATTTGATGAGCGGGTGGTACCTACCCAGACGAGCTTGCACAAAGCTCTACCACCAGTATACTTGTTGCCGCATTTACCTCTTTACTTTTAACTCGCAAGTACGAATATTCACCATTGTCAATTATACATAGCATTTTATTAGAAGATTATTTCAGCATTTTTTGAGCGAACTTGTCTTTCATATTTATTTTTTGGTGTTCGTGCTGTCCTTTTTATAACAGAAGGAATCAATAAAAAAAAATGTTGCCCTAGGTTCAAGACTATTCAGCCTGCTGGTAATGGATAGTTCGCTTGCTCAACATTCACACAAAAAGGTTTTACAACATTCTCTTGTACTTGAGTTAAAAACATTTTAATTTTTTATGATCTTGATTTTTTTAAATTTCAGAATAAGTCATGTTTCATCTTAATACGTTGGAATGATATTTGGTAGGAATGTGATGTTTTACTGTCAACATAAAACAAATTACTGGTAGAAATATGACATCAGGATGTAAAACAGATGTGCGTGACCACGACATCTAAATTAAAGTCGACCCACGGTTATAATGAAACTATATTTTCCTAATTTTTTTTGATGTGATGGTTTGTAAAGTGACATCCTCATGATTTCGTAAAAACACACTTATTATTTTAAACACCATCATGTACGCTATTTTCGTTTAAATATAAAAAAAAAAAAAAAACAAATTAATAAGTGTATACACTTGCTTACTTTATTAAGCACAAGATATACATTTGTCAAGCCTAACTGGGTACGTATACAAGCAGGCTTGTCGGCAAGCGCAAATCATATTTATAAAAAAAAAAAAATTAGATACGTTTCCTATTTATTTCCTAAATACATTATGTATAACAAACTACTATATTATGAGATCTTCTGATCATTTAGACAGTAAAAACGTGTCCTTTACTATAAGAAACCAGACAATAGTACCGCTAATAAAGATCAAATCGAAATAAGTACAAGTAAAGTATAGAAATCGAGCATCTTTTAATAAAATAAGAAAATTCGTGTGTTGTCAGCACGTTCCATACTTCAGCTTAGAACGCTATTCTCTAATGGTATGTCTGGCCAATGGTAATGAACGGCTGCGAAGCTTAGGTACTTAAGTATAATACGAAGAGGTGCCTGTGGTGCTACGACGGATGCTTCATATAACGCTTTATTATTATTATTTTTTTATAGAATAGGAAGGCGGACGAGCATATGGGCCACCTGATAGTAAGTGGTCACCAACGCCCATAGACATTGGCATGTAAGAAATGTTAACCATCGCTTACATCACCAATGCGCCACCAACCTTGGGAACTAAGATGTTACGTCCCTTGTGCCTGTAATTACACTGGCTCACTCGCCCTTCAAACACAACAATACCAAGTACTGCTGTTTTGCGGTAGAATATCTGATGAGTGGGTGGTACCTGCCCAGACGAGCTTGCACAAAGCCCTACCACCAGTAATAAGCTTACTTTAACTCATAAAGGAGAGCAAGATCGAAGCCAGACGTGTTTGATTCATGGCTGAGAAATATTAAAGAGTAGACAGGGATCGCTTCTGCGGAATGCTGATCCATACGGCTCGAGAGACATATTCGTAATTCTAACGCCGACTTAAGAGGCAGCTCAAGATGAAGATATCTACGCATTGAATGTGTTTAAATTTAACTTTATTAAATGTTTTTGTAGTCGGGACGTTATGTCGTTCTTTCATTATTATTTACACTCGTAACAAATTTCATGTCTGTAAATGGAAAATAAAATTGACTCTATAGTGATAATGTAACAAAAATGTTGGTGGTCTCAGATAAGTTTTTTAGGGACTAACTCTTTATTCAGGTTAGGTTAGTTAGGCTTTGAAATAGGTGTTGATTGAATTAGGTTAGTTAGGCTTTGAAATTCCTACCCGATCATAACATTGCGTTGGTTACCATTTTTGGTGATTGAGAATGATACAAAAATTTGGAGCATTTTAATTTTTAACAAAATTTGATATTTAACACAATTTTGAATTACAAAAATATTTAAAAAAAATACTTCAAATATACTCAAATAGACATATATTAAATTCTATAAATAAAATTAAATTGCTCATTATAATTTACTCAATCTGAGTAAGCACTTCTTCTACACCTGTTGGGATAGTTGACAGTAATAAATGAAATGTTTCCAACATCTCGATCCGTATCTAATTAAACGATTTAAAGTTGACAAAAGTTCATTATTGGCTATGTAGCTCCGCAACTATCAATCAACGAGTGCTTTGATGAGCTGTTTAACGTCGGAAGCTATTAATACGACATTTATAATTACTCTAAGAAAATTTCGCATCATGATTAAATTGTAATATTAGAAAATAATGTGCCCAACTCTGACAAGAATCATATGAATAATAAATACAATTAACCTTTCAATAAACGGATATTTCCTTATATTTAAAAATATTAAGGTGTTTATTATATAAAATAATGTTATTCAAGTTTTTTGAATTTTAAAACATATCAAAAATATTTTTCCGCTATTTGCATTCTTTTTTTTTTCAAGCATTTCGTCTGGATTAAAAAAAAATCTATATTGAAATTTCACTCTTTAAAAAATACCAATCAGTCTGCCGATGAGTCATATATCCAGGAAATACCTTTTTGCGTGCCAATTTATGCCGGTTCAAGATCGCAGACGGGACAAATTACTGGCAAACGTAAATACCAGCAACAACACGCCACTTTCGTTCTTAACAACGTGTCATTGCTCGCAAATTAGCTTTTAATCGCTTAAACATCTTATTTCAAAGATGGTCTTTCAATTCTATTGGTTCTTAAATATCACTAAATTGGAGCATACGTTACAGATAATTCTTAAGTGCTATTTATTTGTATGTACTAAGATGCCTTTGATTCTTTAATGTACCGAATCAGTTTGATGAATTGTTTTCGATTAAATTTATTACGATTTATTGGAAGCATTGCAACTGCTGATATAATTTGTTTTTGTATTCAACAACATCTCTTAACGTTAAAATGCGTTTAGGACGATCATATTGTCTATGTATTTCATAAAGTAGCAAATGATATTTTTATATCTATTTATATAAGTATTTGATACATTTTTTTAAAGAAAAATTATATGAATTGGCTATATAGTTCGTTACTGCTTTTAAATTAAATTTTTGTTCTTTGTTACTTTTGTCGCTACTGACTTTTCGATCCCGGATAAGGGGTGAGAAGGTACTAGAGTACGCATTTAAGCCATTTCGAAATACGAATGACATCCATCTTGATGGGGTTTTCTTAAGTAATCGTTGTTATAATTAATATAAAATAATAGAAAAAATTCAACATAAATTTGTTAAATATCTTAATTCTAAATGTTTCACTCTGAATCGAAATCCACCTAAAATGATTTTTTTACTGGATCGTCGTAAAATGCGAGATCAAAGTTTTTTATTTAAACTAATTCTTAACTTGAATGATAGCCCATATCTTTTAAGCAAAATTCACTTTAGAAGTAAACAAGTGAACACACGCAATAGTGCTTTATTTCACTTACCCTCCATTCGAACCAATTATGCTCAAAACGAATTTATATATCGCTCTTGTAAGAGCTACAATAGGAAGTTTATTGACTTGGACATGTTTTCTTGTACGCTCAATACATTTAAAGAGTTTGTGTACATTTGTCAACTTAGTCAATGTTTTTATTTTATCTATTTTTTTTTTATTATATATATGTATACATTATTGTTTTGCTGTTTGATAACTGCTTGAATCTTCATAATTACTATTTATAATTTACAAAATTGCTTGTTTACTGTCATACATGAATTAGTTTAAAGTGGAAACTTGATTGGTGTGTGAACGAGTTAATTGTTGTATAATGTATGTGATGTGTACTGTATGTTTTCCAATTATAATAAAAATAAAAATAAATAAATAAAATAAAAATAATATAAACATAAATGCCATGCAAAAAGCCGAGATGGCCTAGTGGTTAGAACGCGTGAATCTTAACCGATGATCGTGGGTTCAAACCCGGGTGAGCACCACTGAATTTTCATGTGCTTAATTTGTGATTATAATTCATCTCGTGCTTGACGGTGAAGGAAAACATCGTGAGGAAACCTGCATGTGTCTAATTTCATTGAAATTATGTCACATGTGTATTCTACCAACCCGCATTAGAGCAGCGTGGTGGAATAAGCTCTAAACCTTCTCCTCAAAAGGGAGAGGAGGCCTTAGCCCAGCAGTGGGACATTAACAGGCTGTTACTGTTACTGTAAACATAAATGCCAACATTAAGGCCTGTGTTGATACTGGTATCTTATAGATTTATATAAAGTAATATTTAATCATCTTGACTCAATATATGTAAGATCTATGGTTTTATAGTTATGTATACAGCTTAAAATTATAATTTGTGATGATTCCGGAGACATTGTACGTATCAACGCTCTAGGCACAGTGATTTACATGTTCAGCATATTTTTTATTAAGAATAATGTCGTTTTCTTTCATACAATACTTATGCTATTAAGTACTAAGCAGCTCATTATGTTGACCTTTGAATAAACGGCTTCTAGGTCTGTTGTTGCATGGTAGCAAGGCATGGCATGTGACCTTATTCATCAGAATATACCGATGAAACAAATCGATATATTGAACAATCTTGGTTTCCCGTTACACAAAGTTTATAATATCAAGTATATATTAAATCAAAGGTTATAATATAACATTATAATGTGCTTATACACTCATAGCCGTTATATCAATTAAATATATATCATCAGACGAAGAATGTAAAGAAAGCAGTTTTAACTGATCAGTCGCAAAGCGTTAGCCGCAAATTTTATATTTTTACTTGTAATAAACAGTGTTACAGAAATGGTTGTACAGTTATTATTTATTATTATAATATATTATATTATATATATATATATATATATATATATATATATATATATATATATATATATATATATATTATATATGTAAAAAAACAAACAAGAGATAGATTAGCTAAGAAAAGCTTCTACTAAAATAAGATCTATAAGAATTAACGGACGTTTCACTATTTATTATTTAAATCATAATTACATTAATTATATATTTAATATCAACACCAAACATAATACATACTAAGGAAAGCAAAAAAAAAAGTTTATAAAAGTCATTAAGTCGTAAGTGTCGTCTTAATAACAAGTGTTATACACATTTCAGAAGTAGAAAATAGACATCATGTTTACGTTCGAAAATTTAATTATTATCGTCCGTTAAGAGTATTTAAATTTCCCGCTAAATTATTAATGTTGTTTGTCATTTGCAAGCTCAAAATCTCAATTGATAAATTACATCTCATTATGTTACGCAATACATATTTGAAATTATTTTATCGTAAAGTTAATGATTTAAAAATGAGAAAAAAGCATAAAATCGACAGAACTCATGATATGTAGTCCGCCCGTACCATACCAACGCCATCGCCACCCAGATGATTCCAAAATTAACCACAGCGTTTCATATTCTTAGCTCGCGTGAACTTTTCGCGCATGAAGTAAAACTATTATCACTGTGAAAATAGTAAATTTCAACATTTTATACAAAGTTTTAGTGTTTTTTCTGTGGTTGTATTCGTTTTTTAACATGGATATACCCACGGATGTTTGGGGGCAACTAGCTTTAGAAGCTAGTCAAGTTTATTTAACAGAAGGAGGTCAAATTAGAAGCCCGTTCGCTAATACGGTAATGTAGAGTCGTTTTTACTAAACAACTAATTTTGGTTTTAAGTTATATATACAAAATATTTCTAGGTTTTAATTATAAAATACATAATATATAAACGAAATCGATATTCGTGTACTTTTAAAACAGAACGTCTCATTAAAGTTCATAGGTCCAATATAAATAATGGTAGTAACGACGTTTTTAATTACCCAATCGTATAGCATGAAAGTAGCTTTATAAATAACATACCTATGTTTTTGGTGGAAAAGACTTCTTGCTAGTTCTTCTTGGTAGAATCTATTTTTCGGACCGTTGATAGCATTACATCTTTACAAATATTATAATTGCGGAAGTGTCTCTGTCTGTCTGTTTCGAATTCAGGGCTAAACCAATGAACCGATTTTGATGACATTTGGTTTTAAGCAAGCTAGAACACTAAGAAAAAACATAGGCTATATATAAAGGCTTTTTTATACCTAACACCTGACTCCCCAATACGCGGGCGAAAACTAATTTAATGTAATAATAAACTCGAATAAAGTATATTTTGATTTATTGTTTTATAACTCAAATGTATATTTTTACAGACTATAGAAAAACTACCGGATAAGGTGTTGCTCAATATATTCTCATATTTATCTCATCGAGAAATATGTCGTATGGCAACAGTATGCAAGCGATGGCGTATGGTCGCATACGATACAAAATTGTGGACCCACGTCAGTCTGAGACCTGAAATATCAGGATTACATGTGGGTTGGTACAAATATTTTCAATACTTTATATAAATAACATAACAGGATAATATCAGTAGAATATTTTTTTTTCCGGAATTTATCAATAGCGCCATCTATGAATAAACACATTGCATGTTAACCAAAAATCAATAACAGATGGCGGTATATGGAAAATTATCTCAGATATCATCAAATAACTAAATAATTTCTTGCAGGCTCATTGGAATCCCTATTAGCATTGATATCTATAAGGTTCGGACCATCGCTTCGATATATTGAGCTACCCATAGAACTAATTACACATACAGTTCTACACGAACTTGCAGCGAAATGTCCAAATTTGACGCACATGTTACTTGATTTTAGTACAGGTAAGATAGTCAAGATATTAAGTCAACGTTCATCTACTTAGAATATAGTAATGGCTAACATTCTTAAAATTTCTGAATTTAATGTATAATCATAATAGCCTGTGAATGTCCCACTCCTGAGCTAAGGCCTCCTCTCCCTTTTTGAGGAGAAGGTTTGGAGCTTATTCCACCACACTGCTCCAATGCGGGTTGGTGGAAATATATAATATATAATGTTCTTTAAAAACTCGTAAATAAGGCAAAAAGTGTTTTATAATACAATAAGATAAACTTCGAATTCTTGGCACGGTAATTGTAATATCAGTAATAACCATCTATTATATACTTATTGCACTTAACTTTTAACAATTTTATGTGTCGTAAATATTATTTTGAATCTGTTGTCATTTTTGTTTATAGCGATGCAGCTTCACGACTTCTCCGAGATGCAAGCTTTTCCAACAAAACTTCGTTATCTTTGCATATGTTTGTCAGAAGTCATCTTTATGGAAGGCTTTATGAGGAAAATTTACAATTTCATCAATGGATTAGAAATATTACATCTTATTGGTTAGTAACTTAGTATATTATAAAAAAAGATAATGATTTTCTGACGATAGTATTGCATAAAAATTTGCAATAAAAAATTAAGAAAAATATGGCTGTATTTTTAATATTTGTGTTTCATCATTAGCACGATTTTTGAGAGATCACGAGTTTCTATACAGGCAAGTAATACGAAAGCACATTAATTGATTTAATTGATTGTTGCTCTATGAATGTCGAATGATTTTTTGCCACATGTGTCCACCAACTCATATTTGAGCAATGTATGCTTGCTGTGGTCTCCTTTAATTAAAGGAGCACATATATTTTAAAATATTATTCCACGATGTAATGTACTCGCAAGTGTGTATCCTTTGTTGGAGATACTTAATAAATAAATAAATATGGACCTGATTTCAAATGTAGTTGCAAGATTTATCGATATAAAACCGATTGAAATATCGGCAATTTCAGTTGTACATGTACTTTTGAGATAAAGTTTTTCGAATCATTTGGCTCTAGAAAAACATGAGCTTTCTTTATCTGTACTTAAATTTATAAATAAAGGCATTAAGGTTGGCAGCATTTCCATTACCGAGGAGTACCATGAAAGCACGTAAAACCTTCTGAACTTTTTCCCATCGTATTGAATTTGCCGTCTCATCTTGTTAGTAAAGTAAAAGAATACAGTGCACTTACGTTAGCGTACAAAATTGTGCACTATAATATGTCTTGCGTAGTTGGCTAGGCTCTGTTAAGGATGGTTACCGCAGCTGAAAATAGCCAAGAGGTCATCACAATTCTGAATAAACCATTACAGGCACATATGAGAAGGTAGAAGAAGAAGAAGAAGAAATATATGAAGTAATCAATGTACATAAGCTTAAATCTGCCACACCTAATCTGCGCGTGATTAATTTGTACGGTATCAACTTTGTAGATGACTCACACATCGACGCTTTCAGCTCGAATTGTATACAAGTAAGCTTATTCGTTTAGAGTTTGATCCTGAGTCTGATTGATAAAAGTCGAGATGGCCTAGTTGTTAGAACGCGTGAATCTTAACCGATGATCATGGGTTCAAACCCGGGCGAGCGCCACTGAATTTTCTTGTGCTTAATTTGTGATAATAATTCACCTCGTGCTTGACGGTGAAGGAAAACATCGTGAGGAAACCTGCATGTGTCTAATTTCATTAAAAATATGTCACATGTATATTCTACCCACCCGCATTGGAGCAGCGTGATGGAATAAGCTCTAAGCCTTCTCCTCGAAAAGGGAGAGGAGGCCTTAGCCTAGCAGTGGGACATTAACAGGCTGATACTATAAGCTTATTCAATGACTTTTTCTAACGTTATTATCTATTAATTTATTACCTGTAAAGGATGTTGTAAAAAAATTTTCCTTTTTATGAACGAACGAAATTCCTTTTTACGCGTAAGTTTAATTTGTTGATATTATTGTACCTTCCAAAATAAATATTTAAGAATTTATGCAAATTTTCGATGTTCTCGTTATAATATAAGAATGAACTGTTAAAAAATCGCAGTAAGTGACGTGGTTTTCGTCAGAAATAAATAAGGCAAAATCCCAAGTAATACAGAGCATTTAATAATATGTTATTGTAACTATGTTTTTATTGGTTTATTCTATACATTATTTACGTATTATTTGTTGCTAAAATAACTGGTATAGACCTTACTCACTCGTAGCCTTGTCGGACTATCTTCCGATTGGATCTTATGAAAGATATCGGGATGAGATCATAGATAATCTTTAGTACATTTTATAGTTTTGACATATTCCTAACAAATAATAATAATAAAATGTTCATGTTTCAGTTGGAATGTCTCGCTGTAAATTATTGCAACAAAGTAACAGGCTCTACAATGAAGACACTATTCCAACGTTCTAGAAGACTCACCTGTTTGCTCATGAACGGATGCAGTAAGTATACCTACAAAACAAAAAATATATTATATATACAATTTTGTCAGATACTCGATTATTCTTCACATGTATATTTTGAGGGGCCGAGATGGCCCAGTGGTAAGAACGCGTGAATCTTAACCGATGATCGTGGGTTTAAGCCCGGGCAAGCACCACTGAATTTTCATGTGCTTAAAATGTGATTATAATTCCTCTCGTGCTTTAAGGTGAAAGAAAACATCGTGAGGCATATGTTTAATTAAAGATACAGAAACAACAATTTGTTTGCTAATTTGCAAGAGCCATATAAACTCTAAGGCAGTTGTGTCGAAATCGATTCGAGGGGCTACACTTTTCAAATTCGCTCCTCCCAGCTAAAGCTTCCATCGCGTTTAGTTTCTGCTACGTATATTTCCATTTTGATGATATAATTATTTGTCGCTTAGTTTGGCTTGTTTAAAGCCGAGACAGCCAAAAAAAAGTAACCAACTTTTCAGGTCTCCATTCGGAGCACGTAATGCAAGTTGAATGGGAGAAGTCATCTATCCAGGAATTGGACGTGACAGCGACGGACTTGTCAACGGAGTGCCTCATCGACATGCTCACAAGGATCCCTAACTTGAGGTTTTTGAGTGCTGGTCAGATTAATGGTTTCAACGACTCGGTATTGAAGGCCTGGATAGAAGCCGGTACGGCGAGGTTAGTGTTTGTTTTTAAGATACCTATTTTTAACAAAAATAAGGAGGTTTTTAATTAAGATATTTTTGATACGTTAATAGTGCAGCGATTGTGATTATTTAATTTTTATTAAATTCATTTTAGTAGATTAGAAGTATTTATAAAACATTATGCTACTACGATTAGAAAAGTAGTTTCTCTCCGGCACTAGTCACCATCAGTTGAAAATAATGATCTTCTAAAATATTACAACTAACCCAGGAACCTGGTAGCGCTGGACGTAGACGCGTCGGACAACCTGTCGGACGAGGCGCTGCACCGCTTCCTGTCGCGGCACGGCGGACAGCTGTGGGGGCTCGTGATGAGCGGGATGCCGCACATCACAGACCAGCTGTGGCAGAGCGTGCTGCAGCTGCTCACCAACGCCAAGTGCGCAAACACACATATATAAGCTAACCAAAAACTTAGCCTTTGAATTAAAAATATACTGCTCTTTAATTTGGCTATTTTACACTAAATATTTGGTTAATTTCAGAATACTCATAATGGGAACGCAAGAGCGACTCGGTGTTAACATTCACGTTGATCAGGTGTGTCTTTATTACTACCAGAGGGCCAAATTGTTTATGGTCGGTGCAATGTTCCCTTGAATAATTGAGATAAACTAAAGCGATTGATTTTGTGTGATCTGGTTACGCCCTTTTCCTCTTAATAAAATATATGACATAGTGGAGCATATCATCCCCCTTGAATCCCTCAACACCCAAAACTGATATAAATAAAAAAACTTTTCAGTTAATGGACGGTATAGCAAACAGCTGCCCTAACTTGGAGCGTCTCGAGCTGAGGTGGGATCCAGAGAATCTCAGGTTCAGTGACAAGAGTCAAAAAGCTATTGATATACTACGTGTCAAATGCTTAAAGCTAAAATGCCTTGTTCTGAGGTAAGGTTTAACGCTGTTTATATTTCGGTGATATACATTCATTCATGGATGGCATTATTGATTCAAGATGCTATTGGATAGACGTGGAGCTTTAAAAAACGCGGATTCTTATTGTATTAGCTTTTTACGTAATTATAATTAATCTCACATTCGGCGGTGAAGAAAACCGTAACAGCCTGTGAATGTCCCACTGCTCCTCCTCCTTTTTTGAGGAGAAGGTTTGGAGCTTATTCCACCACGTTGCTCCAGCTCCAGAATACACATGTGGCAGAATTTTAGTGAAATTAGACACATGCAGGTTTCCTCACGATGTTTTCCTTCACCGTAAAACGCGAGATCAATTATAATCACAAATTAAGTACATGAAAAATCAGTGGTGCTTGCCCGGGTTTGAACCCACGATCATCGGTTAAGATTCACGCGTTCACTGGCCATCTCGGCTTGGTGAAGAAAAACATCGTAATAACTAATAACGAGACGTGAACTGAAAACCTACATGTAAACTAAATTCTGCCAAATTGGGGAGGAGTGTGTTGGATCCAAGCCTCATTTTTGACAGGAATGGAGTGGGCTAGCCCAGCAGAAATTAATTTATTAATGCAATGTAAATTTATGATTCAGAAATAAGCAGAATGATATAAATAATTCATATTTTCCAGCGATGGTCGGTATTACGAAATCGTAAAAGCGAACTTCGAGCGCGCTGACCGGACCACTGTAGTCAGGACGTCGACCAATTGCAGAGTTTCAAACTATTACTTACTATCTAATTATAAGGAACTTGTGTTTAATTAATCCTTCGCTGTAAAAAGATTGTTATTAATTTAAAAGAAGTATATTTTTTTTATTAAAAAAAAAACTTAATGCGTCATTCATGCCAATTTCTAAATTAATGAAAATTTTAAACGTCGTTAGTCATTGACAGATGTCAAATGTCATGTTTGTGTTGAATCAAGATTGCCAGTCAATCTAGTATTCTCATTGTTCTTGAAATACCATAAACCTATTTCTAAACTAGCGTATTTTAATCATCGATGTCGCATTGCACATGATTGAATGACGCCTTATTTTTAATTATTTTATTTAATTAAATAGGAAGCCAACGTTATGTATTAGGAAAAACATTGCCTTATTACTTGTACGCAAATATTGTTACAAAATATATATCAATTATAAGCTAACTTAACATTAAAAAATATTATTATTTATTGTAAGACAGTTAACTGGCGACATTATGGATAATGGTCTTCTCTGCCCATAGACACTGTAAGGAATATTTGAAACCACGTCATAACTTGGTAATTCTTTCTCGATAATTTGCTACCAGAAAGAAAAACAATTTATTCTAAATATGATTATAAGGTTCTTTCATGAGTATGACCAACAATGTTAAAATATTTGACATAAAAAACTTTTTACTGGAAAATTATTAAATTATTACTGACTAAATATCCAAATGATATCGAATGAATATTACATTACTTAAAATAATTATGCAACTAAGACTAATTGAGGCTTGTTTTGCCATTGTTTTATAAGATTATGTATGTAAATAAAATAATTAAAATACAATACAATGTATGTATCGATAAATACGCACATTGAAATTGATTTATGTTAGCAAACTTTTTTCTAACAGTAGGGAGGAACAGAGACACGCTTAGTGTGCGAGAGTGACGGTACGAGATCGCAGGTTATTTTCAATTATTTTTATGACGCGGGGTATACACACGAATTTTCTTATAATTAAGACTTTTATTGTATTATTATTAGTAAGTGTTTTTTTATAGGTCTAGTTCATAATCCTGCACTGTGATTGGTTATCACATGGTACAACCAATTCATAACTTTAAATCGCATTAGCAATTTAATTCATTTTGTTTACCTGGTTTGATTGTAGTAAAGATAATAAATGATTGAATTGAAATTTGTGTTACACATTTCCCAAATGTTTGTTAAAAATAATAATTTATTTCACACAAAATAAGTGTAAATACATTTGAGGCCTTTACAAATGTTAATAACGAATTAAATGTTTTGATCGATGACCCCTAAGCCAGGAAAATCATGTCTTATAAAGGTCATAAGGTGACAGCCGTGTGCGCGGCCAGGAAGGACTAAGTGGCAATATGGCTGCTGGCTGAGACAATTTTTTTTGCTTTCTTTAGCGTTTACTGAATTTGGTAAGAAAATAAAAAAATAAATTGAAATAAATAGAGCCGAAGTATTTACCTGTCTAGATATTTTTTTAATAGTAAGCTGTTGTAAAATCATTTACGTTTGCAAAGTCAGTCGTTTAAAAAAATGGCGACACGTGGCGGCGTCATTCGTCAATCGTTGATCACGTGACAAAGCGTGTCAGAGATATTTCCATCCATTTTTGATTTTTCTATAAATGAATTTGTCAATCTCTCCGTAACTTTGTCTATTTACAAATAAATACTTTAATTTAAGAACGAGATTTGTGATTTCACGATAAAATTGTTTTCGGTCAAGTATTGAATTAATTGATAAGTCATTATGAATTCATTTTTCAATGCCATTATGTATGTATTACGTACTGATTTTATTAACTTGTTAAGTTAGTATACTTGATATTTTTTGATTGTTGTGTTTCTATGGTAACTATGCATACAATAAAATAATATAAAATACATAACAGTTTTAAATTCGACCGTAATTAAGATCAGCTGTGCTATTCAGAACTCATTTCGTATCTCAATCTTGAAAACCACCTTAAAGTGATACGCCTATTTTTATGCGTAACTTAAATATTTTCATGGCTTTTTTCACGAACCCATAAATACCATAGATTATTTAAGAACTCAACCAATGATATCGCGTGAATATTTTTTATTTGTCTATACTGTGTTTGGTATAAGCTATAGTTAATATCATATTTCGTTAAATGTGGTTTGCAATGTTGTGTTTATTAGAAACAGTAACAGTACAGTAACAGCCTGTTAATGTCCCACTGCTGGGCTAAGGCCTCCTCTCCCTTTTGAGGAGAAGGTTTGGAGCTTATTCCACCACGCTGCTCCAATGCGGGTTGGTAGAATACACATGTGGCAGAATTTCAATGAAATTAGACACATGCAGGTTTCCTCACGATGTTTTCCTTCACCGTTAAGCACGAGATGAATTATAAACACAAATTAAGCACATGAAAATTCAGTGGTGCTTGCCCGGGTTTGAACCCACGATCATCGGTTAAGATTCACGCGTTCTTACCACTGGGCCATCTCGTCCATTACAAACAAATACTAAGTATTTATTTTTTAACGAGATAATTTCTTGCTAGTTACATTTCAATAGAAATATTTATTAAATAAATAATAATTACTAGAAAACGCCTTTTGTAAAAATCTCTTTGTCAACGTATTAATTTTGAAAATTTTAAATATTTAATTTTGCGAATGTGTTGATAGGAAAACCGTTAGTTGTTTAAATTGTCAATACACTGCCATTTATGTTCTTAATAAAGAATACATTTTTAAATACATACTTTCTAATTTTTTTTATTGTGTTTAAAACGATTTATATCCAAGGAAACAAGTATTACATTAAAATAATAGTTTTATTTACATTTTAATGAGAAAAATTACTATTTTTATGTTTCACGTTAGGTTTAATACATATAAAGCTATTTCTAAATACCTTATCTATTTACAAATAGCTTCGCGTCTTTATTTTTCAAAACAATAGTTTCATGTTAGTAGCACTAGCGATTTTGACTCAAAACATATGGAACACAATACAAAATAGGAAATGGTAACGGCGCATCGACAATCCAAGCGTACAAGAAACCTTCTATACTTATTACTAACGTCACACTGAATAATTACGAAAACCCATTCATAACAAGACAGAATTTAAAACTTAAATCACAGAGTCGAACTGATTCAAAATATTTTATAGAACAATAACTTACTATACAAAATAATAGAAAAAAAATTACCGCTGAAAAAATCGAGCTCTAAACTTGATTTTAAACTAAATTTTGTAAGTCTTGATGAATCAGTCACCTCACGCCCTCGTTGAGGAGCAGGTCCGGTTCCTCTTCCAGGAGTAGGTTTTGGTTGTTGCTGTTCTCCTCGTTACCAGCCTCTGAGTTATCCTTACTCGGATCATTGTCTATCTTATACAATATGTCGTGACACAGCGGACACCTGTCCTGGACGTACAACCACTTCCGCAGGCACACGCCGTGGAAGAAATGGTTACATCGCGTTATTTTCGCGGAATGCATCTCTTGATAGCAGATAGCGCACACGTCGTCCAATCGGTGAAGCTGGTCAGCGGAAGCCTCTCTTAGGGAATTTATTTTATTCACAGCCGTTCGCCGTTTCATGAACACCGACCACCCGGCCCTCGCCTCACACCATATGTTGAAGTACGCATGTATACACATCATCGCTGCTCGTATCGCGCCCCCGGACTCGAATAGTAAAATCCAGGCTCCGTTGAAGAACAAGAATATACCGAAGCAAAATTCGATCGTGTTCCCGAAAGCTCGTATGTAATAAACGTAATCGTCCAACTGTTCCCAAAACGTACTTCTGTAAGCGTCGAACAGGAATAGCGAATAGATCATAAGACTGACTATTACTTTGACTATCACCTCTATACTGAACGCGCTCACTGCTAACAGCCACGTCGATATAGAATGTTGAGACCATAAATATACGAGTAGTGATATGGGGAATATAATTAGAAATGCACAGACGCCTAGTGCTCTGACGTGTCTATGTGTGCTCGGATTGTGCGATGCGCTTAGAGACATCAACATAGGATTAACAATGTTATGCAGAAAGTGCAAGAGAGCTGTGAACAGCAAACAAAAATTTCTGCAGAGTCGAATGAATCTTTTCTCTGGGTTTAGAGACGTCAGTCCAGTTTGCAGCGCCAGAATGTAAAACAGTATGGCAGAAACCGTACCGATACTTTTGTCCTCTTCTTCGTCTGTTAACAGTATCCATTGAAAGAAGTTTCCGATGTAGTGACAGAAGAACGAAATGACCGACGTCATACCGAGCACTGCCGTTATAGTCTCACATCCCGTTACTAGCAACGATTTGGCCATCGAAGCGAGCGACTGGACCGCTAGTAGGGTGGAGACTTTCAAACCTTCATCTACGTCGTCGTCATAGTTATCCATAAGCAATAAAATTGCCTGCTCTGCTACACGCATAATCCAAAAAACCCTCAGGACGCACGGCACATTCAATCGCATCCATTCGGTTTCGACTAAAGCTGACAGGCCGTTATGGCTGACGAACAGTCTCCCGTGTTGGTATCCGCCATACATCACCTGTACCACATCATACCCAGAGGTCCAGAGTACGTATTTCACGAGAAACAATGGCAGTAGCGATGAAAATACAGGAGAATGATGCAAAAGGTTCGGTGGCACCGGCAACATGGCCAAAAATGATGGTGCCATGAAACTCATCGGTAATAGTTTCTCTAACGTTGCATTTCGTGGTCCTAAGTGAACATTACGAAAAAGGACAGCTAATATGAACTGTATTGCAAAATTTTGAATGACCAATATTCCTGGTCCTTCGAGATCAACTAAACTCTTCACGTTTAGATTGAGGATATCTTCTAATATGCTCGAAGGGTGTGATGAGGTGACGGTAAGGGTAAGCGCCTGTATCTGTTTAATGGCGGACACGTTTGTCCAATAGGAGATGAAGACTATTCCTATTGACATCAGGTAGAGGTACACGATGATAAGGTGCTTCGTGTATAACACGAATATGCAGAGTGCTGACATGCATCCTGGAAAAAGAAAAAGTAAGATTTATTATATTTTCCCGATAAATTATATTATTATACCGGTATTTTGAATGAAATCATACATATGTAACGATATATAAATATATTATATAAATAACTGTCTTAAAAATGTATTTAATATGTGAATAAATATTTATATATTTTCAAGGCTCATACATTATAGTTTCGAAATCTGATGGTAAGTGGTCACCAACGCCCATAGACAATGACATTGTAAGAATTTTTTTAATCATTGCTTACATCACCAATGCGCCACCAACCTTGGAAACTAAGATGTTATGTCCCTTGTGCCTGTAATAACAATGGCTCACTCACCCTTCAAACCGGAACACAACAATACCAAGTACTGCTGTTTTGCGGTAGAATATCTGATGAGTGGGTGGTACCTACCCAGACGAGTTTGCACAAAGCTCTATAAAATGAGCCCCTCAGTGTAGTTATTAAAATGGAAAAATGCTACTTAAATTAAATCAATTTAAGATAGTATAATTAAATTAATTTTTTTGGCATTCCGTTTTAATAAAACGCCTTTCACAAAATGAAGGATAACTAGCTAAATTAAAATCATGTTGTATTTATTACCTACATTATTAATATTCGTGACGTCATACAGGTAAACAAAACATATGGCGTCTG
The DNA here is from genome assembly GCF_905147045.1 of Nymphalis io. NCBI lineage: Eukaryota > Metazoa > Arthropoda > Insecta > Lepidoptera > Nymphalidae > Nymphalis > Nymphalis io. The sequence goes on from NC_065912.1 coordinate 7,283,862, forward strand.
ATCCTTCTAAATTAAACATAGATAAAAAATAATTATTGAAATAATAATATGCAGAAAATACCGCACCGGTTTTTGAAATCACATCGAACGAGGCGTTTCACAACGTTAAGGTATTAGTAAAAATTTATAAATTAATATAATATAAATAGTATTTATTTATATGCAAACCTTGATACAAGGCTGACAGAATAGAAGTTTATAAGGTCATATATGTCATGAATGTGTAAAAAATAGTAACAATTTTAATATACTGATATTAAACATTAATTATTAATAATAATCAATCAATCGATCAACCAATCGAAGACAATCGACAACGATTGTCGTTGATACTATCAAAATTTCAAAATTATTTTAATACACATCATATTGTTGTAAGCGTATTGTTTATTTACTTGGTGGTAGGTCTTTGTGCAAGCCCGTCTGGATACCACCCACTCATCAGATTTTCTACAACTGAACAGTAATACTTAGTATTGTTGTGTTCCGGTTTGAATGGTGAGTTACACTATTGAGATAGTGTAACTACAGGCGCAAGAGAAATAACATCTCCCAAGGGTGGTGGCGCATTAGCGAGGAGAGGAATGGTAAATATTTCTTACGGCAAAGCCTATAGGTATTCGTGACCGTTTACCATCACCTGATGGTTTGCTAGTCACCAAATTTATAAAAAAAGGAAGTAGTAAAGACTTTCTTAAAAATATAATTAGTATTTTTACTTACTTCTTAGTTAAAACTAAGTTATTTGTTATAAATTGTAGATCAGTGAAAAAAATGTATTTTTAAAAATCGTCATTATTATCTTGTTTTTGTTAAAAAGTAATGAATTGACCTTCAACATAGAAAATACCATCATTAATATATACCAAAAATAGAAATGGACATAAAATTTAACTTGAGGAACACCCATTCTTAGAACAGAACCAGAAGACTAAAAAGAACATAATTTATTAATCTTACAAATTTAGTCTATCGATACCAAATGGGATATAAGGAGTTGGCCCAATGTTTGCGTATCAGTATGATTGATAGGCTCCAACACTATTTGGTCGACCACCATGCAATTTGTATATAATTTGTCATTTTATAGTATTCACTTGCTGCAACTCGTTCCCAGTTGGCTCTGCAGTGCATTTATTTACACCGTCCAACAAATTCATATGACAATTTTTATATACAAATACACAATTAGAACAACGTTTTGCTAGCAATATAAAATAATTGTAATAATAGGAAGTAACATTCGTTTTATGCAAATTATATACAGGAAGTTTAAAATTAACCTTTCATAAGAGTGCATGGCTACAATTTTATGTTCAAAATCTCAATGTATTCAGTTTGGATTATTAGCTGTTTTCGTTGATCCGATTATACAACTCAAGCAATCTCTTACAGTCTTTTTTAAATACATTGGACGAAAACAGTTAAAATTTGATACGTTTCATCAGGAAAGAATATAAGTACAAGTATTTATTTAACTTGCAATGTGTATTAGTTTGTTTAGTTAAAATATTGCAAGCTGTGTTATTAATACTTTCTCTTATCCTAAGGAGTTTTGTATGTTGGCTCAGTTTCGATGACGACGCATTTATGTGGTAAGCATGAAAACAATCATTTCATGCTTTGGCTCCAGACGAAAGAACTCCTCAATGATCAATAGCATAAACACCAAATTTTGCATATACAAACTTGTATTTAAAAAGGTTATTTTACTACTAAAATATATTTTTACTTTCGGTGAACCAATATAAAATCAATTAAACATGTGGAATATATACCTACTAATAAACGTTTTTAATCGTAATGCCTAACCGAAAAAACTACTTAAAACTTATACAAGAAAATGCAACTAGCTTTAGAATAAAATACTTGGTAAAGTAGAACCAACATCTGCCTACGCTTTTACTTATATCCAATGTAAGAGCATATTATGACAAATATATAAAAAATAAATACGTTTTTTTTTACATAGATAATTAAAAACACAATAATAACGAGCATTGGTTAATAACTATAATATAATGTAGTATAGTTTTAGGTACATGTTATACATGGCAAGTTTATTTCTTGACTTACTTTTATGCATTAGCAATAAGCGTGATTGTGCGTTTTCTTATGTATTTTTTACAACTTTAACGTTGTTATTTTTTACATTCTTTCTATCGTAACATTTCAAATCGAGGACTACAATATTTTTTCTCTTATTATTTTATATCGTGATATTACGAAACCCTGTTCACTAAAGTATAACTTATACTTGGCTGGTTTTTTTTTTAAACTTGACCTAAGTTTTAAGGTCATTTACTATCGCAGTTAATTTGTGGTTTGACAAATTGTAATTATCATCAGATATTCTACCGCAAAACAGCAGTACTTATTATTGTTGTGTTCCGGTTTGAAGGGTGAGTGAGCCAGTGTAATTACAGGCACAAGGGACATAAAATCTTAGTTCCCAAGGTTGGTGGCGCATTGGTGATGCCAATATGCTCGTCCGCCTTTTTTTACTATAAAAAAAACCTCTAGGGCTTTTATTTACTACAATAACATATCAAACTTCACGGTAACATCAGACCTAAACAGAAATACACATGTATAGTAACATAACCTTCAAACCGGAACACAAGAATACCAAGTACTGCTGTTTAGCGGTAGAATATCTGATGAGTGGGTGGTACCTACCCAGACGAGCTTGTACAAAGCTCGTGGTACTGGTGGTAGAGCCACCAGTAAGTAAGTAGTTTTGAGATTATTTAGCACATAAGTTCCCTCTGAATACTGTGGTATCATTTTAATCTTTAACGACCTTACATATAAATGTCGCTTAGCGACTGTTGCGCCAAAACACTGTTTTTGCTCTTTCAGTCATTATTGATTTGAAATTCAAAAAGACAGCTTTGTTTAACTAATCACCCGCTAAGCACCGTTAGTTACCAATAAATTACTGAACATTTCGTTTCTCATTTATTATATTAATATTAGCGAATATAGTTGGAAATTATTAATAACGACCGATAAAAGTGATGGATTTCAGAGTTTTTTTTTCAGACTTACCAAATCATAAGGTAGCTGACTAAGGTAGGTAGGTGACTCATTGTAAATATATACCAAATTACATTGACTGTAACATATATGACACTTAGTAACATTACGATTATCGAGTATGCTAATTGCGAATAGTTTGATTATTTAGCCATAAATAAATTGATAATTAAATGCTATGTCATTGTAATATCACAATCAAAATTGACAATTATCAGAGTAGGCATAAAATTATATAATTAACTAGCCGCCGTCCCGACTTCGTGGGGGTAATATAAGATTTTTTATTTTTTTATTAAAAACAAATCCCGATCGCAGCGCTTACCTATCTGGTTCAAGAGCTTAGCCAGTATCCGACTTTAACGATGAGTTCTAATGAATGTGTGAATTATTTTTTAATATTATTTAGAAATACTAGACAGCATGTTAAAATACTATATGGTACCTAATATAACCTGTCTGTTAGTCTGAACGTGATAAATTCAAAAACTACCTTACGAATTTAAATACGGTTTTCACCGACGGTGATTCATGAGGAAAATTTCGGTGTTATATTTATTAAGTATTTGTAAAAATAGCTTAAATAAATAAATGTTGAAGATGCATGAAGAAATCATTACAACAGAGATAATCACTGACGCGTGCCGCGTAAACAAAACATTCATTTTTACATTTAAATGACGGTACTTCGTCAAAGTAAGGACTATTTTTAAAATAGAATATAAATATTGAACATACATTTTATTTTCTAATTTATATTACCGGCGTTTAAAATATAACTCAATTTATATCTTCAACTATAATTAAATTTTAAATGCTGCAATTAACATATTTGTTTTTTGTACACGGTTTTATTTAGGTGCTCATTTCAAACTATATATAGTATATTATACATATTTTAACTGTACCTTTTGATAAAGACTTTGTATTCTTTTAAAACCAACGATAAGTGCATATAATTGACCTACTGGCTAAATTAAAAAAAAAATTACAACTTCATTTGTTCTCCATTACGTGTGAAACTGGAAAAATATACTATACATAATATTATATATTAGTTTTCAACTGCAACTTTGCCACTGTGTGAAATACCAGGCGTTCCAGGGTTACCAGGTGTTTGGTACTCTATTTCTATTACTGTATCCCTGATAATGATTATACTAAATTTCATGATGAGCAGTTGAGAACTGAATATGTGAAAACATAATAAACAAACTTTGTATTTATAATATTATGGTAATATTAGTGGATTAGGATACCATGATAATTATTTGTATTGTATGTTTGATGATAAAGATTACGGAGTTGAGAGTACTTGCTTACTTTTCAATAGGATGTGGCTAGTTTTAAATTTATTTTGTAAAATGAAAATTAAAAGTGCTTGTTTGTATTAAGTATCTTTGTATGAAGTAATGTCTAGGTTTTATTCAATTAATTAATCATGTATATTAATATAAATCCCTAGGTGAACAAGCACTGCTTGAGTACTTTGAAAATTTTAGTTATTTTAAGAAATAATAATCAAAACCTTATCTCAATGTAAAATTTAGGTTAACGTTAGAGCTGTTTCCAAGATACTCGAAATATTTATATTTTTTGTGGACATATATATATATATATATATATATATATATATATATATATATTTTGTCCATCATATTTATATAAGAATTGTCCATTAATTTTATAAGAAAACCAAGAATAGTAGTGGGCTAATATTTTTTGTCTTAACAAATAATATAATCATCAAATTTGTCTAACAAACTTGAATTTACAGTAATTTTATAACCACATTACAAAAAAACAAGAAAATGTCGGAACAATTAAGTATAAAAATTGATTAAAAAATTATTATTGTTTTAAGTGCTAAGAGAGAACAGTAATTTAACATTAATTAATTTTAATCACTTTATCATAACTGTTTATATATATTTTATAATTCAATTATAAAATAACATACAATGCAACATTACAAATTAACACAAAGAAATTATAAAATAAATTATTAAATATGTCCATTAATTTTACAGCCGATTTATTAATATTGTAATTTTAATATTCATGATCAATACTATGATTGCATTTATCTCTATTATGTTACAAGAAAATGAGTTTTATCATAGAACAGAATAGATAAAGCTTGTATTAGTTATAAAATTTAAATACATTTTATATCAAAATATACATTACATAAAATATACTTCATACAATATTGACGATATATGCAAGGTGGCTGGCAGCGGTTGGAGATTAAGAGCTGAAAATCGAGCTCAGTGGCGTGCCATTGGAGAGACCTATGTCCAGCAGGGTGGTGATGATGATGATGACTTCATACAATATAAGTATTTGCCTATTACAGCATAGTATATTGTGTAACAAATTACACATAGTTTACATTAAATAAACATATTTTTTATGAGTTAAGGTGTTTGTTTTATTGTTTTCCTTTAGATTTATACTCTGATAAGTAACAGCCTGTTAATGTCCCACGGCTGATCTATGGGTTCTACTCCCCTTGAAGTTTGCATGCTATTGCAGGTTACTTTAGTACTATGATTATGAATTGTATGCATTTGTTGTATGTAATGAATTTTTATTATTAATTATATTTAAATATATTATCCATAATATTATTGCAATTATTTCTTGTTTGATGTTGTAAATATGTTATATTTTCTTGTTTTTCAATTAATCTCTTCATATTAGTGACCTTAATTATATATTTGTTTATGTTTGGTAATAATGGTATATAGGTAACAGAAATATATGTATATTTTTTTGTTTAAATATTTATAGCAAATTGATGTACACCACTAAGTGTTGGTAATTTCAAAATAAATATTGAATTAATAATATGTCAATATACAACTATAAAATTATAAAATATCTATATATAACAAATGTTTATTGAAAAATAAACTTGGTAACAAAGTATTTGTTTTGAAAACAACATAAAATCGTATGTTACGGAATGTTTTAAAACCACTTTGATGTATTTTGTACATTGTGACATTTACTCAGCAAACCAAGGGTTTCGAAACCAGTTGGGAAACTGGAAGTTTTTACGATGTTGCAAAATAGTTCATACCATAGCTGAAAAAATTACATACCTAGACAGCAAACGAAGAATTTGAGGAGTGTTAAGGCGAAAGCGTTGTAGAAGTTGGCGTCGTAATAATTAGTGTCGGAGTCACTTATATCGACGTGGTCACCCGTCACAGTCGATAACAGGGATACCTCCTCGCTGGTCGATACTGGCAACCCCAAGCTGATCTTCAAGAACTCATCCACCACAAATAACGGTGGAACCCTCAGTAACACCTCCACCAGCACTAGGGCCTTCGACCTCAACGACATCATTCATTTATGCAAACCTTTTGATACCGACAGTTTGGCAACCACAGCCGGTTCGAACGGCGACCACGGCGGGTATTATCGATTAATTTAGTAAAATCATCTACTGTTTTGAAATCACGTAATATTTTTCGAAAATATGACTGAAATTTTTGCGACAATAAAATTTGACGTTTTAAATTTAGTGTTATCAAGTTTAAAAAAGGTATTACATTGCCATCTTAAAGTTTTATACTCGACATAAATGCTTACGTATAGATATTTTATAAAATTTCTACCCTCTTTATTTATTGTAGGATGATATTCTTTTACTTTCATGCGTAAACATTTTTTATTAATTTTAATCTCGATAGATAGCGCCACTATACTAAGCTTATGGAGTGTAGTTTATTTTATTTTTGATTTTATTGTTAATCATTGAATTAGTGTTTTTGGGAAATATATATAGAACCATAAATAGAGACCTCAGTATATGTTTATAAGCTGATTGACGAAAATCAATGTTGTTTAATAAAAAGCAATATAAACGTCTCTAATAAGTACTTGTACGACAGAGCTTCGCTCGGCTTTTTTTTGTTATTTTTGTAAATAATTAAGTTTTTTAGGAAATATATTTATAGTTAAAACTAAAAAGCTCAATCAAGAAAAAGTTGGAGCTAAATTGGAGCCGTTTGTGAGATACGTAAATATATAATTTATAAGAATTGGTAATTTAATATTATGGGATAAAAATATATACACTTACTTATTATATTATTTAGTTTTGCTATTTTCATTTTATATCCTGCTTAAGGTAATTCTTAAGGTAATCTTTAATAATGTTGCAGTATTCAGTTTTTTTTTAAGCCGTGGAGTACCGGCTTAGAATAGTGGGTGTTGTAAGAGGCGACTGAGGGACGGGGAAAAGGGGGGATGGGCAGCAGTGTCTCCCCCCCCCCAATAAACAACTTCCTCAGGTACTCCCTGAAGGTCGTACAGGTATATGCGCCAACTTCGACATACTCTGATGATGTGGTCGAAGCGATATACGAGGACATCGCAAAGGCCCTCAACGACACACGAAGGCCCACTACAATGTTGTTATGGGAGACTTTAATGCTAAAGTGGGAGTACAAGATAGCGGTGAATCGAAAGTCGGACCTTACGGCTTGGGCTGCAGAAATCACAGGGGGCAAATGCTGGTAAACTTTCTCGAAGCGCAGGGGCTCTTTTTGATGAATTCTTTCTTTCAAAAGAAGCCTCAGAGGAGGTGGACCTGGCGAAGCCCCGATAACGTGACAAGGAACGAGATAGACTTTATCATTTCGAATAAAAGACACATCTTTAGAGATGTTACAGTGATCAACAGGTTTAATACCGGAAGTGATCACCGCTTGGTTCGAGGCACTCTAAATATCGACTTCAAAGCCGAAAGATCGAGAATGATGAGGTCTACTCTCCGACCTACCATGCTCCAAGCTGCTCAAGGCTCCGAAAAGTTCCAAATGGAACTTCAAAATCAATTCACCGCGTTGGAAACCGTAAGCAGCATTGATGAGAAAACTGACACGCTGGTCAAAAAAAAAAAACAAAACACATCCCGCAAGTGTTTTCCGCCACAGAGAAGAGACAACGCACCAAAACTCTCTGCTGAGACACTCGAGCTCATGAGAAAACGACGAGAACTACCATAGTTTTTGTCAGATAAGGCCTTAAACCGAATAATAAAAACGCTGACGCGACGCGATCTCCGACGCTCCAATACCCGTGCCATCAAGGCTGCGATTGAGCAAAATCGGGGATCGAAAGTGTTCGCTCGCAAGTTTGGGAGGCCGCGTCTGAAAAAACTTAAAACTGAAAATGGTGGGGTCGTTACCTCTAGGGTTGAGATTGTCGGAGAAGTAGAGAGGTTTTATGGGCAGTTGTTCCCTTCAAGATCGGATAAACCCGTGGGAATCAGTATTGATGACCAGCGCGCCCCTCTTATGCGCCATTTCTCCGAGGAGCTCCCGGTCGTTGACCAAGGCGAGATTAGGGCGGCTCTAGAACAGCTTAAAAACAACAAAGCCCCGGGAGATGATAGAATCACAACAGAGTTGCTTAAGGCAGGCGGGACTCCGGTCCTGAAAGAGCTAGCAAGCCTCTTTAATTCCGTCATCCAACATGGCAAGACCCCGGAAACGTGGAGCGGGAGTGAGGTGGTACTGTTTTCAAGAAAGGTGATAAAACCCTCTTGAAAAACTACAGACCAATCTCCCTCCTGAGTCGTGTTACACGTGTATAAGCTGTTCTCAAGAGTCGTCACGAACCGTCTCGCCAGACGACTTGACGAGTTCCAGCCCCCAGAGCAAGCCGGCTTTCGATCAGGCTACAGAACCGTGGACCACATCCATACTGTTCGGCAGATTGTGCAGAAGACCGAAGAGTACAATCAGCCGCTGTGTATGGCATTTGTGGACTACGAGAAAGCCATCGACTCCATCGAAACCTGGGCAGTGCTCGACTCATTGCAGAGATGTCATATCGACTGGAGATATTTTGAAGTACTGAGATGTCTGTACAACGCCGCTACAATGACTGTCCGCATCCAGGACTGTAAGACGAAGGCGATTCAACTGCACAGAGGGGTGAGACAGGGGGATGTAATATCCCCGTAACTGTTCACCAACGCGTTGGAAGACGTTTTCAAGACGCTGGATTGGACTGAGTATGGAGTCAATGTAAACGGCGAGTACATCTCACACCTTCGATTTGCCGACGATATCGTCATCATAGCAGAGTCGCTGGAACAACTCACTGAAATGCTGCGTAGCCTAGGCGAGTCTTCCCGGTGTGTCGGTCTCGGTATGAACTTGGACAAGACCAAGGTCATGTTCAATAGGCATGTCGTGCCGGGACCGATATACGTCGAGGGGAAACCTCTCGAAGTTGTTAGTGAATATACCTACCTAGGACAGATAATACAAGTCGGTAGGAACAACTTCGAGAAGGAAGCCGATCGAAGAATTCGTTTGGGATGGGCAGCATTTGGCAACCTTCGTCAAGTCCTCAAGTCGTCTATACCGCAATGTTTGAAGACGAAAGTCTTCAACCACTGCGACTTACCTGCCATGACATACGGTGCCGAAACGTGGACACTAACTGCGGGACTAGTCCACAAATTCAAAGTCGCTCAGCGTGCTATGGAGCGAGCTATGCTCGGAGTATCTTTGAAGGATAAGATCAGAAATGAGATTATCCGGAAATCGCGGTCCAGGTCGCGCTGATAAAAAGTTGTTGAACATTTTTTACTAGCAGCCCGGAGTCTGAAAGTTAGGAGTACACTCTGGTGCCTCGAAAAGCACGTAAAGCCGTTGGTTCTGCGCCTGGACTCTTTCCGGTCGTTTACTATTTACTATCCCATAGCATTAGAGAGTGCGGGAACAGAGTGCACCTGCGTTTGCACACAATTGTACGCTATATTATGTCCTGCGTAGTAATCTCCCTTGAGATTAACCTCCGTGGCTGAAATCGGTCAGGAGGACATCATCATCATCACTTACTTATAAATAATTCTTTAATTAATTGCTGTGAATTAATAAACTTAACGTACCTACATGTAAGAAATTAAGAAAAAAAAATTTAAAAAACTTAACTACCTATGTCTACATGAATGTACCTAATGATATTGAGATAGACTATAGGCCTTACTAATAAACTAGCATTATTGCTTAGCGACTGATTAGTTAAATAATGCTGTGTCTTCTTCGTTCGGATGTCCAATCAATAATGACAGAAAGAGACAAAACAGCTAGGGCCGTATATTTTTACATATTTTTCATCGTCTCTTTTAAACTAAACATTAAGGAAATACCTTTTATTACGTGTGAACATGCAGTGATAAGCTCAATATGTACGTGATAGTATAAATAAGTATATAATAAGTACGTGAAGCTGTTAAAAGTAAATAGATTATAATGAATGCATTATATTCACATAATTATTTAATATATGTAGGTATATATTTCATAGTGTCGACTTTACATGTGGTTCCGGCAATGTTGAACTTGCTATCTTTGGTTAGTAACATGTCTTTCATCCTGGCCAACCTCGCCTCCTATTATATGATGATTATTCAAAACGTCCAAAAAAATCAATGAACTAGCGTAATTACAGTATTGTTTGATATAGAGACACAGACACACCTTGACACAGAGAACCAATGATTATTATTTAATATATATAATAATTATTATTTATAATAAGAACAGTGAATTTATTTTAGAGGTAGAGAAAATTTATTTTCAAAAATATCAGAAAACTTGAGCTGCTATAGCATAAAAAAATAACTTAAAAGCAAGTTTATAAAGAAATACAATATAATAAACGAAAACGAAATACAAACAAGTCCAAAAAGTGAAGTCCATTTCGAATCGATTCGACTTTATACGGCTTCTGGTATGGCTTCTTTTGTACGGAGGAAAATTAAAAGTCGACTTATTGTGAGCTTTGTTGGAGGTACACTTTGTAAGCTCGCGTTGTTTAACTTCTGTAGCCTTCAGCATAATAATATAATATGGTATGGCTTGCATGAAATTCAGTTTAAGCTTAAAATTTAATCATCGACAAATTATATTTAAATAAGCTTTTGAAAAAAAAATGGCGAGTGTTTAGTTTTTTTACAATATCTATAATTAAAGGCCGACAACGCACCAAGCCCTCGGGTATTAGGATGTCCACGGGCGGTGGTAGTCATTTTCCATCAGGTGAGCCTCCTGCTCGTTTGCCCCATATAACATTAAAAAATATCCCTGTATGCATGTTGCATGTTGTGTTAAAATTTGAGAATAGTCTTAATAACGTATACTTGAGTTAAGAGTAGGTATTACTTCGAGATTTATTCTCCGTGATGACTCAACGGTCATTGCCCGAGCTATCGTCTAGCTTTAGGTCAATGGTTCTAATACCAAATAGTCTTAGCAAACATTTTTCTGGTCGTTTGCTAAATGTATCCAGTTATGTCTGTATTTGCAAGACGGTAAATAATGAGATGGCTCTTGCTCCGTAACCCGTTGCAACAGCAAATGGGTAGTCTGATTCATAACGGAGTTTTCCGCGGCTAACTTTAATTTGTGCATTTTTTAATGAAATCAGAACCAAATCAAAACCGTAGTTTTATATCATTAAAATAAACACGTATACTAAACAAAAATCTCTAAACTTTCAAAAATATTTGTCTTGCGTTACTCCAAAAATTATTCCAAAGATTGGGCTAATAATTATTTAAATATGAATTATTTTTGTTTTTAACCTAAAATTTAGAATAATAGAGAAAATAAAAACTCGAGATAGAAAAGTCAAAATTTTCTTTTGAAATAAGCATTTACAAATATTTTTGTATCGTTACGACCGGTTCATATTTGAACCGGCATGAAACTCCTGCGCTAATATAAAATAAGTAATTATTTTTAGAGCAAAAGTTCCATATACTTGCAACCTTAATTTTGTCATGTAGGGTGAAAACATTTGATTCGGAAGCCACATGAAAATGCTTAGAAGTTTGTTTCTATAAAATTATAATCTAGTGATTAAATTTAAGATGCATGGCAACTATAAGAGTTTAAATGGTTTCTTAAAGTTAACATCGAATTTTATTGATAACAAGCTGCTTTATTATAATACGCTTACGTGGCTTCTTATTATACAATATTTATGAAGATAAAATTTCTTTCTTCTGATATTAAACAAGTAATATTTATTTATACACGACAGCGTAATCCCTCAATGATACATTTTCGATTTGTTTAGTCTCTTTCTTAAATTTTACGTATAATTTTCTATTCATTAAACGATTGATTGAGTGATACCGAGTTTATTATAAACATTTCAGTCTACAATAACACAGATAGCAATATAGTGTAGACACGACCGAAAAGTGTTCAGTCGCGGTGGCAATGGCTTAATTTTTTTTCAATTTATAACTGTTAATTGCAAGATAAAAGTCCAAAATTTTACATAATATGTAGCTCTCATATTGCGCTAATTTTAAATTATAAAATATTATTGAGCATGTGCGTTTAAAAAAAAATATTTTTTTACATACAGACAGGTTTCGGCTACGGATAAAGAGTGAATCTGTGTTTGTGCACACACTCGTGCACTGTAATATGTCCTGCGCAGTGTGCTAATCTCTCTTGAGATTGGCCGCCGTGGCCGAAATCGACATTATTATATACATAGAGGCACTAAATGCACAAGTATATTCACAAACACAAGTGCTCTCCCTATTTCCTCAGTGTCATAATTAAATGGAAGGGCGGATCAACCGGAAAGATTACAGACGCAGCACCAACGGTTTCATGTGCTTGGTTCAACGGTTGCAGTGGCACGGGAACGCTGCCAACTCCTGTCGTGAGGTAACTGCTGAGATTTTTCGACAGAATAACCCCTAATTTTAATCTTGATTACTAAATTGAATTATATCTAGCCCCTTAACAAATGAGGCAGTTACAATTTTAAAACTTTTTTGGTTTTTTATCCAGAGTAAAATAAGTAATATTTTTATTCCTCATTTCTTTTTTCGAAAATAATATTACTTAGAAATGACGTAATGACATAGTCAGTAATTGCGTATTACTGACTGCGTAAAATTGAGCACCCTAAATATGAACGAATAACGGCTCAAATATATAATTTCAACGCTTTTAAATATTTCAATAATAACTTAATCGTCTACTTTACCGGATTATACAACGTTAAAATTATAATTATTAAAAGATAATACATGCAGACCGCACGTTCCGGATTATAAAAAAAAAAGAAAAATGGCGGCTTGGTGGCAATCTGTCAAGACACGCGCCAGGCACGCGCCCTCCTTTTACCGATTAAATGTACATCAATCGTAAGAATCGAAGAGATAAGTGGAGAATCCGCAATAAAATATTGAATTACACACATTATCTTTTATTTACATTTCCGATTGAGTCGTATCGCTTTACGGTTGACTTAAATGTTATTGTTTTCGATGGGAATCAGTCGTTTTGAAAATGTTTTTGCTAACGGTAGCAGCGTGCTATTAAATTTCAGAAAACCACGATTAAATCGTATTCTAAATAAATTATTAGTAATGCTGGGTAGAACTCTAAAATTAGTTGGGTTCTATGTTTTTTTTGTAGGTGGAGAAAATAGTGATTACATATAAAAAAAATGTTACCGAATTTCAGAGTAACAACAATGTATGGAAAAATATGATATAACTTTCTTTTTTCTAGCAATTTTAATTATCATTTTAATTTAAAAATAGAAAAGGAGAATAAAATATAATTTTAAACAAAACAAGTAAGTGTTTTTAATAAAATTTAAATATTTTGTAAATTTATTTCGTTTTCAAAAGTATGCGAATACAAAAACTATACTAAGTATAATTACAAAAGCACCCTAAAATAACACACACCAATGACTGCATTGAGTTGTCTGATCATCCCAAAGCCAACATCATAGACACTACCTGTTAGAACGCCATTCAACTACCCTCCATGATTTTAGCCCATGGGCAAACACAGGTGTAAAGTGTACATTATTAACATCATAACAATACTTACCAATTTCGACTGTTGAATGATCTCTTTGCGTTGAGATTAGTTTTATTAATCCAGAAGTTGTGTGAGTTTATTGTGATATTCAAAATCAAAATATACATAACAAGTCCACGGCTTCGACTGCGTGAGGTGGGGTGTCAGGAGTTAGGTATTTTTTTTTAATGTTTTTGTCTTTGAAAATGTTTCTATGTTCAGTAAAAAACTAAAACAAAACACTGTCTCATTATCGAATCGTATATATTATTAAGTAAACGATATAAAATTAAAACGAAAAAAAATCTAACATTATTTTTACCCTTACGTAAGATAACTTTATAGGTATTATTATAATACATAGAGTATTATTATAATATTCAGCTTCCAGTCTCGATAATGTATTAATTACTTTTTACTCTATATTTCTGTATATAACATTAAACGGGCGTCCGCATAAATCCCAACTATAATATTAATAATAATAATAATAATATCCTGGGACATTATTCACACACGGCCATCTGATCCCAAACTAAGCAGAGTTTGTACTATGGAAACCAGACAACTGATATACTACATATACTACTTTTCTTTTGTAAATACATACTTATATAGATAATAACACCCAGACTCAGGACAAACAGACATGTTCATGCACACAAATGTCTGTCCTGGGTGGGAATCGAACCCACAACCTTCGGCGTGAAAGGCAAGTGTCTACCAACCACGCCAACCGGCTCGTCAAAATCAACTACTCTGCTGTTAAATATATGGATACTGTTTTATCATACATATACTAAGATAGTACGAGTATTTATATACCATAGATAATTATTACGTTTTTATAATTAATTGGGCATGTGAACGGAGGCAGTGAAATAAATAAATAAATATATATATTTATTTAGATTGATAAATACACACGTTACCTTACCAATTTTAGTAATCTAAATTAGAAGATAAAAGAATAAAAAAACAAAATAAAGAAAGAAGTTATTATACTCAGAAGATAACAATATAGTCAGCTCGTGTTTAACGGTACATCACTCATAATACACATTTAGAAGTGACGTCACAGCATAAACTTTAATAAACCAACTAGATTATAATCTTAGTTTGTTTTGTCTACTATTTTAAATTTAAGTTCAATAATTTTAATTTGTAGCAATGATTGTAATAAATTGTAATTAAAGACATATATTATTATAGCCGGTAGCTGTAATACACATTCCTAACACATAGATTAATTATACATAAATTATTTATAAGACTTAGGCACTCTACACATACCTTCCGAACAGCAATCGATCGGTCACCTGTCGGAAAGTCGATCGTTCGGAAACGGAAGTGTCGGGTGACCGTAACCGGATAGAGGATGGGACGTCACAACCGATCAGACGAGCTTAATGAGGGAATTTGTTTTAGTATAATATTAATAATTAGAAGGTACCACTGGGAGTAGAAATATTACATATAACGAAGGAGTAAAAACATACCAACCTTTGTTTTACATACTCCATGCGATTTGCTTAATAGCTCTGCTATAACATGCACTAAAGACACACTGCTATAACAACACTATTCAACTTATTATAATTTTACTTCCAAAGTTTCGATAGCTTCGCAGACATTCAAGGCTATTCGCGAATCCATAATGTAAATCGAAGATTACTCAAGATATCAGCCAATAATATCACGCCAATTCAATGTCAAAGTTGTTTACTACTAGTAATTGTTTACTTCTTTTGTGGTTAGAATAGAATATGCAAGTCTTTTTTTGAAAATTTAGAAAGATTTGTTTGGGAAATTTTTGTTTTTGTAATTATCAAACTCATAATTTTTATCATTATGCGAAAAAATCACGTAAATCAGCTTCTGCTTGTAAGAAAGATAAGCCAACTAACCTACTTTCGTTTTACACTAACTTCGAATATTTATTGTATCATAGCACAAAATGGTGATGAGGAATAAATAAGTACCAGTACTTATTCCCTATTATATTATTGGTCCCCAGAAACCAATTCTACTAATTTATAACGGTTATGATACGTTCCCGATTCTGTTCTGATCCATCTTCGACCGAACTGCAACTTTATTAAGCATTTGTTAGTAGATTTTCCTGTATTGCCTAAAACTCCTATTATTCGAGGTGTAAGCACACACAGAGCAGCAAGCAAGCAGATTCGACACATTTTTCTATAAAAAACGAGCAAGTTTCATAAGACAATGTTCTCTGCCTACTTTGTATGTATGTAGGTATAAAATCTAACTTTATTTGTACTTGTATACAATTTATATGAACATATGTATGCAGTCAGAAAGATAGCATGTATGCAGTGCATAAAGTCGATATGTTTTTTTGGGCCCATTATACATAGTGCTACTTTCTTTGCACGAAATAATTAAAAAAAGGGTTATTAACATAAAACTTAATAAAACTAACTTTAAGTCTATGTAACATTAGATTTTTTTTTTCACAGGTCCCAGTAACTTCGTGTGAGGTTCAGACCACCAGGGCTCAGGCATCGCTGTTCAATGAGCCGAATGGTCGCAAGGAACGCCGGGCGCGCACTCATACTAAAAATTCACACGCTTTCTTGACACATTTTTAGCAATTTATTCAAACAAAAATAAACCTTAACTATAAAACATAAAAACTATATTGAAAAAGTGTACAGCTGTATAATATTGTGCAAAAATATATTTAGATTGAAAAAGTTTCTCGAATAGTTTTTGTATATCAGCAGCGTCCGACGTTTGTAGGCTTCTTAGCTTACTTTTTTTTATTAAATTGAGCAATTTCTTCGTAGTAAAGCTTTGAATATACATTTTTTAGTGTTTATAATTATTTACCGATACAACCTTAATTATCCAAATCACAAGGACGGAAAGCTGCACCTTTTTTTTGTACTGATATAAACAGTCAATTGAGTTTTTTGTGGGTTTTTTTCCGAACCGGCGTTATTTTCACATTTAATATATTTTGTAAACCGAATGAATGATGATTCAAAATAGTGAAAGTGTAAAACACTAAATATTGCTGTTTGGCGGCAAAATATTTGATGAGTAGGTGGTACCTATCCAGGTAGGCTTGCATAAAGCCCTATCATCAACTAGGCCACGTAAGCTTAAAATATTGCTTTTTTCGTGAAGTAACGTATTAATTATGATAGACAAATAAAATTAAAAATAATAATAATTCTACCGATCTCTTTAAACTGTAAAAAGTTAAAAAAACAATTTTATTCTTACATTCTTATTTTTAGTAATACATATTATAATAATTACAGTGTGATAATTGGATACAAGGTAAAAATAACATGTTTAATATTTGCTTTGATTTTATATATATTTATTATCCGCCCAAATACACGGTAAAAATAACAGTGCATACTGCATACCTTTATGCATATATAACAAAAGTAATATTAAACGTATTGAATTAAATGTTTTCGAACCCGGGGAAGCTGAAATAAGGTAAGAACGTGTGTAGAAGAGGACCAAGTCAAAGTGTGAACAATTCTTTAAACCTACCTAGGCCTAGATCTGAAATGTGTTCTCCTTTACAGCTTTTCAACCATCAATCAGAAATTAAAAGCTTATCTATTATGTAATTTAATACTACTGTCTTATGATATTTTTTTTATTAAAAAATTGTGTCACATGTCAAACATCGAAATTGATTGGGTATTCAAATAATTTTTAAAGAAAGAACCAATAAATAAGTACGGAGTAAAATAAATACAAATATAGAGCTTAGTAAATAAAATAAATATATATTTCTCAATGTAATATGTATATAGCAACGAAGTTTGTATATTACTCTGTACAATATTGAGCTCAGAGGATCGGACCTACAATTGTACGGGAAAAGGCAATTAATAAAATAGATTTTATATATTTGTTTCCATAAAGAATGTGTCGATTTTTCGTAATTAATTCTAATTACGTATGGGATTGTTTTTTTTTAATACTATTATATAAATATATACTACTTCTCTGTGAGCTGCGATCCGTTTCGCTGGATGTAAAAAAAATATTTTTTTTTATTATAGACATAGTTATGCCTTCTTTCTTTTGTTCAACCGTCTAGTGATTGAGGGATAAATATTCAAATATTATATCACAATTACCATATTAATATGATCTACTTAATATGGACTATTTGTAGCATATATGTATAGCATGGAGTACGAGCCGCCTAGCGATGTAAAAGTCGCAGTCTATTGTCGTCCCCTCTCCTAACATCAGCTTTACGCTTATTTCGAGGACTAAAAAATGTAATTAAGATAATTATCGTAAAAAATAAGAACTTAATCAGGTTATTTTATTTATCTTTTAAATGAGTATATACTTTTACTAAAGCCTTCTCCGAAGCGCACTGTATTTTCTGTTATAAGTGATGTGTACATTGGTTTAGTAATTTTTTCAGTTAGTTAACACAAAAAAAGATCTTACTTTTTTTATACATATTTAATTCACACAGATTAAGCATCTGTGCCCTTAATTTTGTATTTTTATGGTTATCTACTATAAGAAAATTAACGATTAATTTACAAAATTGAGATTTATTCAGCTATAGTTTCCGCAACCTGTGACGACATGATCTCATGGGAACGGATTTTTCGTCATATGGTGTGACGGAGGCTGTCCGCATGGCCTGAGCTACCTGGGTGGCCTATCATGACGAAATCGATATTCGTACAATACCCGTTCACCGAGATGGTTCTGTCAAAACGATGCGTCAGAAAAATAAAATTAACATTTATTAATATGAAGTTAAATCAAAACAGGTTAATATAATTGTAATCATGTTTTTATGAAATTATTTTGATTAGAATGCTTGCGTTTTTTTTTAATTTATCTTTTTTATTAAATACTTAATGAAATTATCGCAGGATGCGTTAATATATTGAAAATTGTAATAACAATTTGGCAATTTTTTTTGGTGGATTTCTTTTGCATGTTTTTCTCAAGGGTTTATCTTTTCCGAAACGGTGATAGTTTTCACAGACTTATTGTTATTTAACTTGCAATGTTTGTTTTTTCGTTTGTTTAGGTCAAATCTTGCAAGCTGAATTAGAAGCACTTCATCTTTTTCGTCAGAGTTGAAAGACACGATGGTTCAGTTCGTTCTGATGACGATTCATTTTTATGATAAAACCTGATTGACTCAAGACGAAGGAAATCCTCAACGGTCAACCGCATATACAATATATTTCGTATATAAAATCTTTTTAAAAATGTTTTTATCAATAAGTAGGTATATGTAATGCTGCTTACATTGAATAAAATAAGTTCGTAAATGAATAAAAAAATAAGAGATATGAAATTATATTGAATTCATGAATTTATTAGTAACGATTATTTTAAGGTGTGAAATTAAACTATTACTTAATAAAAAAAATCATATATAAAATAGGTGAGCAGAGGGCAAATGGGCCACCTGGACATTAGTGGTTACCACCGCCTATAAAAATTAACGCTATAAGAAATATTAACCGATCCATACATCACCAATGCGCC
Organism: Nymphalis io; assembly: GCF_905147045.1. NCBI lineage: Eukaryota > Metazoa > Arthropoda > Insecta > Lepidoptera > Nymphalidae > Nymphalis > Nymphalis io. Next base: position 7,303,313 of record NC_065912.1, read on the forward strand.
ACCACCCTTGGGAACAAAGATGTTATGCCCTTATGCCTGTAGTTATACTGAATCTCTCACCCTTCAAACCGGAACACATCAATACTAAGCGTTGCTCCTTGGCGGTAGAACAATATAATGAGTAGGTTGTACCTATCCAGGCAAAGGGGACAGGTACCCCCTACCCAGATACTAAGTTTGGCGGTAGTATATCTAATGAGAACCTACCCAGACGGGCTTGCACAAAGCCCCACCACCAATTATGTAAGTACTCGATACGCAATACATATTATTTAGTATATGGTTAATTAAGTTTATAAAAAAAAAATCGAGACTTCGCCTATTAGCCTCTTCCATTGACCACCCGCCATTTTCCTAAAGAGGAATTAATTATAATGTTTAATTTTAATAAGGGTTACAAATCGATAAAAGATAATCACACCGTGGTCAAAGACATTAAATAGTTTTATAAAAACATCGGTTGAGAAATATAGCAAATTTACGCAAATATTATTTTACACTCCTAACTAACATGTACTCCATGTAGCTACATATATATCTAACTTTTTTTACAAGTAGCCTGCTTTTGATTCAAATTAAATTATATAACCTAATATGCCTACTTAATTAACACACACCACAATTAAACCACTTGAATAAACGAGAATTAAATATGTGAAACCACTACAAAATAGATCAATCAATTAGTTATCTAAATAAGATCACACTAAATGTTCCTCACCACAAAAACAATAGCTTCCTCAACTCGCCATGTTAACCCGATACCCGTTGACAGTGACTTTCCCGCGCGCAATATGTCATGTTTTTTTTTCAGAGGGGTTGGATAGTTTGATACAAACAGCCAATTAACGTAGGGGCGGGTGGCGACTGCACTTAACAGGAGATAGTCATTTAGTCACCAACATTAGCCTGTAAGGGTTCGTCCTATCGAAATATGCTAACTTTTTTAAACAGAGCGCTCGAGTGTTGCCATGGCGCATGCTTTGACCGATACGTTTAATTTAATTAGTGCGAAGAGTTATTTTGTGTTACTGTGATTTTGTGATGTGTTTTAACATATATACTATTGAAAACACTTGGATTATTTTGGATTGTTTTTCGGAAAAGGTAAGATATTTTCTTTTAACACCTTAAAGCTAAAAATAAGTGTGATCTAAAGAGGATATATGTTCTCACGTGTATAAAAAATCAATAAGTGACAGTAAATATTTTCAGCGTGCATGCCAATTAAACCTGACAATATTATTAACGTTATGATCTTCAAAAATAGAATGTTACATTTTTAAAATTGGAAAGCCATATAGGACGACAATAACAAGGTGCCCAAAATTTTTTTCAGACACTAATAATAAAATACGCTTATTATAAAGACAATTGCGTTGTTTAAAAAGTAACATTGCAGTTTAAAAAAATAAGTTGACAATAAGAATCTAAACGTGATTATTATAAAATATATAAATTTATTTAAGGTACATAAGTCAGTTTTATTGCCGTAGCAAAAGTTCTTTATATTATGCGTTTTTGTTATGTAGATTAGTTTTAGTAAATCATCAAAATATACTTTAATTATTAACGCCTATGAGAGGTTTGCAAGGCGAATTTAACTTGTGCGACGTAAGTTATAATTAGTATAGACATAATTAACAATAATAAATGAGAATTTAATTTAAAATTATTAGTAACTTATCAATTTCAAAACAAATATATAATTCATTAGTAACATCAATTTCAAAACAAATTATATTTTCGCGAAAAGGCATTTTCATCGCGAAAAGTGGATTGCAATTGAATTAAATATGGGTCGAAATTGATTGCAAAAACAATAACAAATATGAAATCTCCATACTTATTTCTTGCAAACCTTGATTAGATTAAATATTTATGGTATTATTTGAAGTCATACGATTTTTTTAACATTATATTGATTTTATAATTTAAGGGCGGACTTCAAGCTTACAGCAAATGTTAAAATTTTACACGGTACATAAAGAAATTTCAAATAATTTGAACTAAAAAGATTTTATAATAATATACTGATATACCCTTTGAAATAAGTAATTATAAAATATAACAAAGAAATTAATATTGTAAGTTACAAGTAAATCCTGCATTATAATCTCGTCTCTATAGTTAAAAGAAAGTATGCAAACCATCCACCAATTACAAAAAAAACATCTAAATCGCGCAAAAATGGAGGGACTCTTTACAAACGTAATAAAAATCACGACTAAAAGATAAATTATTTTGATTTTCTACGTTGTTTAACTACGTAAAAAATATGCATTTGTTTTTCAAAACCCGGTCAATAGTTTTGTTCGGCAGTATAGGTATTCAGTTAGAGCTCACTTCGTATTGCACTCTGTACGCTATTTTGATAGATATACTTATCCTTTAAATATTATAATAATTATTATCATTATATAGTGATTTTATAGAATAGGAATAGGAAGGCGGACGAGCATATGGACCACCTGATGGTAAGTGGTCAACAACGCCCTTAGACATTGGCATTGTAAGAAATGTCAACCATCGCTTACATTTCCAATGCGCCACCAACCTTGGGAACTAAGATTTTATGTCCCTTGAGCCTAATTACACTGGCTCACTCACCCTTCAAACCGGAACACAGCAATACCAAGTACTGCTGTTTTGCGGTAGAATATCTGATGAGTGGGTGGTACCTACCCAGACGAGATTGCACAAAGCCCTACCACCAGTGAGGGTTTGTATAGTGTTCTGCGGTGAGTTTTGAAATTATTTTTACAGAATAACTCTACGGATTTCTGTTAATAGATTTTTTTTTTGAGCCAATACCATAAATGACAGCATGAAAAAAAACACGATACAACTCTAAATTGGTACATTAAAGATATTTATAAAACGTATTTAGTTAAAGATAAGTTTAAAAACTCAATTTTTTTAGGATTTCTCCATGACTGGACTTCACACTTAAACCGCTAAACGGATTTTGATGCGGTTTCCTCTTCAACATATCGTCGAATCGAATTATTATGATAGGCATTACAAAAGATAATCTTTTTAACTTAATAAAAAAATGTAATATATATTATTATCCTTGACTTTAAGTATAATAAAACCATTAATGTTACTTGTTCGAACGGATATAAAGTATGTTAATATTCGCCTCCGCGTCCTAAATATCTTAATATAAGTATATTATTTTATAATGTTTTTTTTTCCAAATAAAAAAATTAATAATATTTTAATCATGATTGTTTATGTCTTTATTTTCTAATTAAATGGTGTATTTGAATTTTTGATAATTCAATCAATGGATTAATATATATATAAGTTTATATACCGTAAACCGTAACAGCCTGTGAATGTCCCACTGCTGGGCTAAAGGCCTCCTCTCCTCTTTTTGAGGAGAAGGTTTAGAGCTTATTCCACCACGCTGCTCCAATGCGGGTTGGTAGAATTCACATGTGGCAGAACTTCAGTGAAATTAGACACATGCAGGTTTCCTCACGATGTTTTCCTTCACCGTAAAGCACGAGATGAATTATAATCACAAATTAAGCACATGAAAATTCAGTGGTGCTTGCCCGGGTTTGAACCCACGATCATCGGTTAAGATTCACGCGTTCTTACCACAGGGCCATCTCGGCTTTAGTTTATATACAGTACATATATAAAAAGAGCAATGTACTGACTGACAGATTATATGAACACACCGCACACATTGTTAATGGCGGACAGGATTTTGCGAAATGTTGATTATAGGGTGAGGTTTTTACTTAATCCTCAATTATAATATCCACTCGACCTATTTATAGGGTCATTCTTTTTAGCAAACTAAGACAACTTTGTAAAATTTTACGATTAGGCAAAAGTCATCATCAAAGACATTGTGGCATTATAAGAAATATGCTTATTGCTTCATTGGTATAGTGGCTAGATGTAAGACCCCAGACCCCGGAGGTCGTGGGTTCAATTCCCAGGTCCGGCCAATCAAAAGTTATTGGGTTTTTCTGTCAGAAAATTCTCAGTAGCAGCCCGGAGTCTGGAAGTTGGAAGTGTGTACACTCCTGTGCCTCGAAAAGCACGTAAAGCCGTTGATCAATCAATCAATCAATCAATCAACAGCCAATCGTTGTCCACTGCTGAACATAGGCCTCTCCCAAGGTGCGCCAAAGCTCCCTGTCCTCCGCCTTCCGCGTCCAGTTGGTGCCCGCCACCTTCTTAAGGTCGTCGGTCCACCTGGCTGGAGGGCGCCCTACGCTGCGCTTGCCGATTCGCGGTCTCCACTCTAGGACTCGTCTGCTCCAACGGCCATCGGTCCTACGACATACGTGACCAGCCCACTGCCACTTCAGCCTGCTAATTTTGCAAGCTATGTCGGTGACTCCGGTTCTTTTCCGGATAATCTCATTTCTGATCTTATCCTTCAAAGATACTCCGAGCATAGCTCGCTCCATAGCACGCTGAGCGACTTTGAATTTGTGGACTAGTCCCGCAGTTAGTGTCCACGTTTCGGCACCGTATGTCATGGCAAGTAAGACGCATTGGTTGAAGACTTTCGTCTTCAAACATTGCGGTATAGACAACTTGAGGACTTGACGAAGGTTGCCAAATGCTGCCCATCCCAAGCGAATTCTTCGATCGGCTTCCTTCTCGAAGTTGTTCCTACCGACTTGTATTATCTGTCCTAGGTAGGTATATTCACTAACAACTTCGAGAGGTTTCCCCTCGACGTATATCGGTCCCGGCACGACATGCCTATTGAACATGACCTTGGTCTTGTCCAAGTTTATACCGAGACCGACACACCGGGAAGACTCGCCTAGGCTACGCAGCATTTCGGTGAGTTGTTCCAGCGACTCTGCTATGATGAAGCCGTTGATCCTGTGCCTGAACTCTTTCCGGTCGTGTTAAATTGCCGTCCCACCGGATTATGAGAATTAAGGAATAGATAGTGCGCCTGTGTTTGCGCAGACAATTGTGCACTATAATATGTCCAGCGCAGATGCCTAATCTCTCTTAAGATTAGCCACCGTGGCCGAAATCGGCCTGGAGGACATTATTATGATTATAAGAAGTATTAACCATCCCTTAAATCTCCAATGCGTCACCAACCTTGGGAACGTAGATGTTATGTCCCTTGTGCCTGTAGTTACACTGGCTCACTCACCCTTCAAACCGAAACAACAATACTAGGTATTGCTGCTTGGCGGTAGAATATGTAGTTGCTGCTTGCACTAATATTTTTTTAACAATGCAATGCTTATCTATTTCCTTGAAATATTGGTATTAGAAAAAGAATAGACAAAATAAAAAATTATTCATTTATAACTAATAAGTACAATTAAAAAGCTAAAGGAAGAAAAAAATACAAAAACATAAATAATATCAATTGATACGAAAATAGTACTTTTAGAATTTCACAGTTTTTATGAAATTTAATTTATGATTATGATTTTATGAAAAAATCAATGGTTAGCATATGATGTATTATCATTTTTTTCAAATGAACGTAAATGGAAAAAGTTAGATAGCGACATTGTGATGTACAAAAATTTTAGCATCTTGCTCTATGCGCAATTATTTATAATTTGATTATTGTTAATAAGAAATGATAAGTATTCTAAATTCTTAACAATTTACTTGCTTGAAACTTCGTTAAATCGTTATTCTCAGAATAATTCGCTATAAAACTTAAACATTAGGCAATAATCAATTTGTTGTTTAGGTCACTAACAATTGCGTGATTTGTAATTGAATAAAATTCGGTTTCGCTTTAGCTATTATTACAGTTTGAATAATATAAATAGAATATTTGCGCAGAGGGTCAGGTTTATTAAATATAATTAAAAATAAAAAAAAAACACTCGTGTTTTATGAGCATGTGATGTTGTACGCCCGAATGCTTTAATACATATAATATTGCAATTTTTGTGTTTCAATATGATAAAAAAACCTGAAATGTTAACTTTAGGTACAGCTCTACGTTAGTCTAAACTAAAAATGTCTACCTAATTGTAAAACTGGGATTTTATTATAATAAATACACATATTTTTTATCATACTTACATTAAAATCATGACGAATTTCGTTTCTATCTATAGTAACTATTACAAGTTACAAATGCTTACAATGTTCGCTTGTCATATATTTTCATTAATATACGGTAAAAACAAATAGTCTATCCGACCTATAACCGACACAACATAAGTACAAAAATGTAAATACATCAACATATTTCACTGGAGAAACAATACGTCGTTGTTAGAGAAATATAAAGTTATAAATATGTATATCTAAAAGGTGTGGCCACATCTTTCAGGGATGGCTAAACGTCGGAAGCTGTGATCCGCCCCTGCGCGGCGCGGTGCGCGATGGATTGCTACGTACCCAACAATCCGCAGTTCCTGGGCTGCTGCCACGGGCTCTGTTGCGACCCACTGCAGCCCTGCTCTTGCGACCAGCTTAGAGAGCTGCCAGAGGACTGCTGCCAGGTAAATAGATCCACACCTCGATTTAGCTAAAGTTGTACTACTTTAGCGAAACAATTTCAATTTTACTTTCGATATTTGCCGAGATGTGCTTAACGTGTTTCATGAAGGCCGAGGCCGGCTCATTTTGACGCGTCCACTCCATAAATTATTTAATCTTCCCGTATGAAGTAGAGTATTACATGAGTAACGAAAGCTACACCTACTAGTAACAGTGATTTCATTTAATTTATATATTGGCTATTAATTCGTAAAAAGGATTTAATATAGATTAGTGTTATGTCTAAACGGGGTTTCGTATGATGTATGTATATATTTTTTTTAAATATTATTTAAATTTCTCTCTACTAAAGCATTAATTCCAATAGAGTATAATAAACATGTAATTGGTACATTAAAGTTTTTTTTATTTTCCAAAAATGAAACACGTCGTCTTTTTGTCTCCACTCCTCTGAACTGGTTCATTTTTAACCAAGGAATCGGAGGTACGTTTCAAAGGGAAAATGCTTTAGCATTGTTCATGTAACGTGGGCGTGATTTTTATAGTAGCTATTTTTAATCTGATATATTGCGTTAAGTTAGAAAAGCCAGCTTTAATTATCGTCTTTGAAAGCAAATAGGGCCCGAGATTAAAAGCTTACAGACCCTAGGACAAAAACGAAATTGGTACTCGAAAATATTTTGTTCTTGGAAAAAAATAAGATTCTCAATTATTTATTAAATTAAATACAATAACAAATTTAAAATGTTTTTAAAAAATTCATTGCGAATTTTAATTTTTTTTATTCTTTTAGAACGGTATTTTTTTCTTATTTATTAAAATATATTGTGGAAGTCCCAGTGTTAGAGAATTAGTTGTCGCCTAAATGTAGCATTGCAAATATTATTTATTAATTGGATACTTCAAATCATGGTATGAGAAAATTGGCATTCACTCTCTGCGACATACAGGCTTAAAATTCTTAGTATTTTTTATTATATCATCAACTAACGTTCAATTATACTGGCCGACGGATGGAGTTCAACCTTCAGGGACACTTATACTCAGCGATGCATTAAAGACCATGAAATCTCTTTCACCGCAAATGTGGGAAGCAACCACACGAACAAATATATGTACCTCTTTAAGATAATAATCTTAAATCGTTCTTGTTTTAGTTCATATTTATTTTGTAATTATATTTTTTATAATTTTCGTCATTCTTACAGCAAGAAACCGAGAACTGCTGTCCAGATAATGGAGACGATCTCAACGCACTGAGCGATTCTATCGCCCCGTGCGACGTTGGGCTTGGCGATGTGAGCGAACCGAATTGGCCCGCTGAGGACATGGGCTCCTTCTCCCTACCTCCCCTTGAACTGGATCCGCTGCCTTCACTCTTCCCCTTTTCACCATGCTCTGGTTATAAGTGAGTATTAAGTACAAATTTGACTAGATTAAAAATCAAAATGTATTTTATTGAAGTAGGCTTTTGAATCAATATTGTGCAAGATTAATTTTGCAATATGTGCAAGTCGAATTCAATAGTATATTTGTATTATTTTCAAAATTTCCTGCATTAAAATCAACGTCGCCACGCCAACGCCGTCTTAAACCATTAACAGAGATTTTATCGAATATTTATGACGATAATGATACTGTTCTCCATGAGAGACAGTATTACAGAGAGAGTATTATAGTGCACAAGCTTTGACACGACTGTACTCTATTCCTTCACTCACTTAATCCGATGAGACGGCAACCCGATGCAACAGGAATGCGCCAGGACCAACGGCTTAACGTTCTTTCCGAGGCACGGGAGTGTATACTCTACAAATTTCTAGGCTCCAGGCTGCTACTAAGATTTTTTAGACATAATAATAACTTTTTTATTGACCCGGGAACCCAATACCTCGGAATCGGGGGCTTTATAAACTAGCAACTAGACCGGCGAGCAATCATCAACTGATTCATGTTATTTTTTAAGTTCTAAATTTTTTAAGTGGCAAATGTAATCCACTTAGAACGATTATAAAAAATGTGAAAGTGAGTTTGTTTGTTACGCTTAACTACATAACTTCGGTTAAAGTAATCATTATAAAAATTTTAAACACACGTTGTCTGGGATATAGAAAAGTGCACAGGGTAAATAAAATTAAACTAGTAAAATACAATATGGTAATAAATTGTAAGTTTGCCTTGGTGGAAATTGCTTAGAAAACTAGAATTTTGAATGTATTGTTTTGTTTGATGACGAGCCGTTGATTTAGACTCCGTATTAATTTGAGTCGTGCAAAGCGGGCGGTAATAATCTTCTTAACGATTGCTCGGATCTAAAGCAAGACTCCGTTACCGTTTATTATACTATTAGTCTATAACTAGGACTTTTGACCGCGTTTTACATTCGTTTTGGCATACGGGCTTACACTAGCGTTACATTTCGCATTTCAATAAGCCAGACGCTTTAATTCACTCGTGTTTTTTCGAATCATTTGCATCAATAGCAATATGGATGCCGACGAAAAATCATTGCTTTTGACGTTATTAATAAAGTTTAAAAATTACATTTGAAGACAAAATTGAAGCTGGATGTCTCCAATAGTTGCCTCGAGGCTGGAAAATGGTAATTATATACTGTCTATCTAGAATTGCGATGAAATACAAAATAACTTTTTAATGTCTAAAGTAACGCTAGGACTCGCGTAGCGTGTTAATTAGGGTTGTCTTAAAGATACCTTATATCAATTCGCCGATGAAAATTCGTAAAAATGCAACCGAAGGACGCGGGGTGCCCATTGAGAATAATGTAAAATTAATAAAATAATTCATACTTATTTTGCATTATTTTTGATCTATAGTTATTACAAACATATATTTACTAGTCCATAGATTAATTCATCCGGTACGGAGCTATTCCGTCAAACTACAAGGCTTTCCTAAAACTCAAAAATATCTACAAAAATAGTATTTATCTCGATCGCATGCCTATCTGTAAATAAATAGCACATTAGGAAAGCAATTTTATTATTTATTAACTGATTCAATCTAATTAATAATATTATAATTATGAGATTATTGGTGGTAGGGCTATGTGCATATGTGTCTCCTTTGTTTCGATATGTACAACCCACACATATAATCTAGGTTTGAAGGGTGAGTGAGACATTCACAAGGTTGGTGGCACATTGGTGATGTACGGAATGGTTAATATTTCTTGTAGCACCAATGTCTATGTGCTGTGGTGACCACTTACCTTCACGGGATCCAATTGCCAGTCCGCCGATTTTATAATGTTTTTTTGGCGTGGGGCTCTTTTATGCCGTAATTATCTCTCTCCGTCGCCGATCACTAGTCCATTGTTTTTGCGTGGCATTTATACTATATATTATTATAATAATACACAATACTAACTTATATTATAAATGCGAAACTGAGATTGTTTATTAACTTTTGCTTAGTAGCTTGAAATTAAATTTAACCTATCATATGAAACTGCTTGCAAGAGACTACTTGAATAAAGTACCTATATATTGATTTTGTTTGTTTACGATTTCTCGTCTTAATTACAAAGTTTGCATTATGAAGTTTTGCATTCATGTTGTGAGGGTTAAAGAAACATATATATAGGCTACCTAACACTCCCCTGCTCCCCTTCATTTCACATACAAGCAAAAACGCGTGATGAAACTGTACATATACAATTATAAATCTATAAGTTTATTAATGAATATTTTATTTACTTTACTCTAAATTTGTTTATAGCTTTCCATAATTATAAATTCTTTAAATAATGATCAATTATTTTGATATTTTACATTAGCAGTAGCATCCACTGGAAAAGTCTTGATTTTTTTATGTATTCGTTTGAGATGAAAGCCGTCTTCTGATTGATTCAAAGATATAATATTAATAAGTTTTCAAAATACTGCTGTAGATTGATGAATGATTACAAAATCATTTGATTATAAATATATATTTGTAATATATATTTACATAAACAATGGCATAGATAAAATGTCAATAGTTTTATTTTGTAATCTTCAGATTATTCAAGATTTCGACCAATGATATCGCGTTAATTGATATCGGTGACCAATTACATCGGTGTCAAAGTTGCTTATAGTTGGGTTTATTCCTTTTGCGGTTGGAGTAGGCCTTGAGGTGATTTTCTTCCTTCTCTACTTAATTAATGTCTTATATTAGTTGCCTGTGGATGATTTAAAAATAAACTGAAAGGTGCATATACCTACATAGCAGTTACGGATACAATTATTATGTCGTATCATTCAACAATTGTATATGAATAAATTATATATTAACGGATTTAGACCATAAATTCGATCATTCATGTGAATTTCCAAATCGAATAAACACGAACATACATGAAACCAGTTATAAATACGAGGAAGTCGTTGAGTTAATAATTAAACTAAAATGGCTCCCTTCTGAAAGCTTTAGTGAAATATTCTTACAGCAGGAATAACGGGGGAGAATGCAGGGAACGGGGAGGTGGGGAAGCGGCGGACGTCCTCCTCTCCTTAAAACACGCCGTCGTCCATGGCGACTGCGCGGCAGACACCGTTCACCCACAGGTATCTCTTTCACTCTCCTAAATATCTCACCCAAGCAAGCGAGATAAGTACATATTTGATTGTTTCCTTTGCCTGGGTAGACAAGGGTGAATAGGAAAATGCAAAGGGGCGGTTATGGAATTCTTGTAATTAATATAGAGGATTAATGGCATTTCTATAGGAATACCTACATGAGTATTTGGTGCGTTACGGAGAGTTGATTACAATGGTAATATGCGTTTTCAATTTTCGTCCTTACTGTCTACACAATTAGCTTCATATTACATTGCAGCTAAAATCAACTTTTGATTTTTGGAAGGTTTCATATTATATTTAGATATGAGATTTATCAAACGGAAAATTATTAATGTGGTTGAAACAATGCCCAAAATCGAAAATTGTTTTACGTTGCAGTTGGAAATAGGAACTTCTAATTAACAATTATTTATAGTTATTTATAACAAATATTTTTCAATAAGTAGGTACCTAATTAAAACATTTTTTAAAGTATGATTCTTTTGTAAGCGGCGTTATTCTTTAAATTCTACAAATGTCTGTAGAAATAATTGAATTTTTTTAATATTGCATTGTTTTTTTTTTTTATTTATCAAACAATGGCGTAAATTTTATTAAATGAGGCATTTATGATTCTTTTTTATCAAAGAAAGAATAGCGATCATTATCTAATTATAAAATTAAAAAAATGAAGACTGGTGCTTTTAATAACTCAAAATATCCCCTCTTTATAAAGAGGTATCATACAATTGGGGTTTTATAAAATTTATTCTATAAAGAGGTGTAGCGACACTGTTATATACCTAAGTTTTGATTTTACTTTTTTGCAAAATAATTTATTTAAGTGAAAGTATTCTTTTTGTCATTTCTCAAAGCTAATAAAAAGTGTAAATAACGTCTTACCTAAAGCCAAAGAGAATATAAATGCATGTCATTTGATATCATTAATTAGACCTGTTTACGATATCTACAGAAAATCGGCACGAAGTTATCGGACTACCTATTTAATTTATTAGTAAGTGAACATCGAAATATACTTTAGAGAGAGACTTCCTAATCTTAATTTCTTATCTAAGAAATTAAATATACCTATAATTTGAAATTGCAAGATGTGGAAGAAAAAAATATGACGAATTTCGTCCAAAAACAAAAATGTGCAAACGATGATTCAACGCACGATACTTTTGTTATTTCTAAATAAAACAATTTTATGAAACAGTAATTAATTTAATATTTTCGCTTCACGTAATTATCCTGTCGATTTTCCATAAAATCAATTTTAGACTTTCAAGAAATATTATATATAATAGCGTCTAAATAATTAATTATCTGTGATGAATGTTATCCGTGAGACCTGGAGTTCAAGTACCTAAATATTTATCAAAACAATGTACAAAATTTCGAAAATTCACGATCTATTGTCGTTTATCTCTTCTTCATACAATTATATGTTAGATCACTATCAAGACCAATGAAGAGTCGTGCTTTTTTTTCTAAATGTACCAGCTATTTCCAGCTAGGAAAAAATCCTAGCTGGGTAAAGCTCATTTTTAAAAATATTTTTTTAAGTCGCAGTTTTATTTTTCATTAAAATTACTTTCGAGTCTTTAGTATTTGTATGTGTATTTCAGTATCTGTTTCTTGTGGTAAATTCATTTGATTGAGAAATTAAAGTTTAATTTTAGTTTTATCATGGAAACTATAATGTCAATCTGTTTCTAGATGGTGGTAAACAGTGGTGGAGGGTACCCGTACTATGAGCACTACAGTGGTACCCCCCTTTTTCCCACCATGAGTGTCAATGTTTCTATGAACATGACTATGCATGGCTGTCCAGCGGACCAGTTGTGTTCTCAAGTAAGTATAAAAATACTGTAATAGCGTTTCAAAATATCAAATTGCAAAGGCAATTGAAATAAAACACGACGATCATACTTCATACTATTTTCATGCAGTCCAGTCTAGTTAAGTTGCTATATAAAGGTTGGACACGTATTAAGTTAGCCTGGTTCGAATAGACCCGTGTTGATACCTTGCCATGGGCTGGTGTTAGAGAAGCGTTAAGGTATCACCGAGTACCTTTCTATCTACGCCGTTTGATTTACTCCTACCTCACAGATCGAACAGTGTCGTATAAAGGACAAGGAGGATGGAGTCGACGTAAGCTATCTTGTAATGTCCCTAAGAGCTCTGTTCTTGGCCCACTTCTATGGAACCTTGGATACGATTGGGTTTTGAGAGGCGACTTGACACAAGGTGTAAACCTGGTTTGCTATGCAGACAATACCTTCGTGATAGCCCGAGGAGGCGACTTTAGAACGGCCGCTATTCTTGCTACTGCCGGAGTGTCTCAGGTGGTAGAGAGAATTTGAAATATAGGACTAGAGGTAGCTCTCTACAAATCCAGAGCGATCTGCTTCCATCGTCCCCGACGAAAGCCTCCGAAAGGCGCTATTTAGGCCTCGTTCTTGATAGTCGATGGCAATTCCTGGATCACTTCCGACAATTGTGTCCTAGACTGGTGGCCACAGCAAATGCACTTGGACGCCTGCTCCCAAATGTCGCTGGTCCAAACGATGGATGCCGTCGCCTCTATACCGCGGTGATCAAATCGATGGTACTGTACGGGGCTCCCATTTGGGTCAACGCTCTTAAAAACAAGAGCAAATCACTGATAAGGCGACCACAGCGAATCATGGCTACGAGAACCATCAGAGGATACCGAACAATATCCTTTGAGGCAGCATGCGTTTTCGCTGGTTCTCCACCTTGGGATTTGGAGGCGGAAGTTCTAGCCGAGACGTATTACCGACGGTCTGAATGCCGTAGACGTAATGGTCTTTACAGCGCAGTAGAGGAAAAGGAATGGAGGGCCAATAAACTTTCGATACTTATTCGAAAGTGGGAAGAGAGACTGGCGGAGCCCACTGCAGGCTACGCTACAATAGAGGCGATTCGACCGATCCTGCTCAAATGGTGTAAAAGGCAACGTTCTCCACTGACTTTCCATTTAGTGCAGATTCTCTCAGGACACGGATTTTTCGGGAGATATTTGTGGAAAATCGCTGGAAGGGAACGCTACCAGTACATTTACATGGTAAAGTCCATGCTATAGAGCGAAAAGTCCTGGAAGGCGATGATAAACTTTTGCGATGGTGTCATGAAGCAAAAGGAGGCGGCGGAGAGAGAAAGGGAGAAAGATGCACTCGCAGACCCGATGCGCTGAAGGAGAACACACAGACGGCATCGCAACGCCAACTATTTACCTCCATAGGTCCCCCAGGTCGATAAATATGTGAGCATAACCGGCACATCCCAACAGGGGTATTTAACGTCGAAGGGTTCGACAAAAAGAACAGCCACAGGTGGAGGCGCGGAAGAATGCGCAAGCGTACCCGCAACTTCGCCAAGTGTGGATCGCTGGAACCGTGGTGGTTTTAGTCGGTAAGAATCCAACATAACCCTCCATGTATCATCAGATATGGAGGGTATCCATGAGGATTTCCCCACGAAAAAAAAAAAAAGACCCGTATTGATAATTAATGTGCTCTGCTATCGACGGTCATAGTGTAACGACCTTGCCTCGAACCCTCATGGAAAATACCTGAACTGTTTACCTGTATTATATATAGCCTTTAATAGACCTCTGAAACATTATATTCTAATGGGCCGTACATCTTAATCTACTGTACATACATTTGTTGATAAAATATGCGTCATACAAATACACTGGTGGTAGGGCTTTGTGCAAGCTCGTCTGGGTAGGTAGGTATCAGATATTCTACCGCAAAACAGCAATACTTGATATTGTTGTGTTCCGGTTTGAAGGGTGAGTGAGCCAGTGTAATTACAGGCACAAGGGACATAAAATCTTAGTTCCCAAGGTTGGTGGCGCATTGGCTATAAGCGATGGTTGACATTTCTTACAATGCCAATGTCTAAGGGCGTTTGGTGACCACTTACCATCAGGTGGCCCATATGCTCGTCCACCTTCCTATTCTATAAAAAAAAAAAATTTACGAATCGCATAAACATTTACCTACCTAATATATTTTGAAAGCCGAGATGGCCTAGTGGTTAAAACGCGTGAATCTTAACCGATGATCGTGGGTTCAAACCCGGGCAAGCACCACTGAATTTTCATGTGCTTAATTTGTGTTTATAATTCATCTCGTGCTTGACGGTGAAGGAAAACATCGTGAGGAAACCTGCATGTGTCTAATTTCATTGAAATTCTGCCACATGTGTATTCTACCAACCCGCATTGGAGCAGCGTGGTGGAATAAGCTCCAAACCTTCTCCTTAAAAGGGAGAGGAGGCCTTAGCCCAGCAGTGGGACATTAACAGGCTGTTACTGTACTGTACTGTATATTTTGAAATAAATCTAAATTCCACATTTAGATACAATTAGTGTATCTATCTATAATATTATTGTAAATAAGAAAGTAACTCTGACCGTCTGTTACGCCTTCACAGCTATAGCTCTAACCTGATTTAATAAATTTTGGTGAATTGTATTAATAAAGCAAGCTTGAATCCCAAGGAAGTAAATAGGTTACTTCTTATATACCAAACACCAGCTCAACTCTCGAGTGAACAGTAACAGTAACAGCCTGTTAATGTCCCACTGCTGGGCTAAGGCCTCCTCTCCCTTTTGAGGAGAAGGTTTGGAGCTTATTCTACCACGCTGCTCCAATGCGGGTTGGTAGAATACACATGTGACAGAATTTCAATGAAATTAGACACATGCAGGTTTCCTCACGATGTCTTCCTTCACCGTCAAGCACGAGATGAATTATAAACACAAATTAAGCACATGAAAATTCAGTGGTGCTTGCCCGGGTTTGAACCCACGATCATCGGTTAAGATCTAGTTTGTAAGGATTTAATTAATGTAATAAATGTTTTTTTTTTAATAACCAAGACAATTGTGACTAAAGTGGCAGAGAGTGATGCCAAAAGTATAAGTTTGCATTGCACTGTTTAAATTAACATGTCAAATAATACACACATGATTAATATTTTACAATTTCATTCACAAAAACAATATTCTCTATCACGAGTTTTATACATTCATCAAGAAAACAAGCGAATATAATAGTGATCTTATTAAATAAAATAAAGTAATGGCTTGTGAGTGGCTGCTGGGAAAAATCCTTTGTTTTGAGGAGACAGTTTGGTGCATATCCCATCACTTCTATTCTAGCATTAACTAGAATAGAATATATATTAAAGTATATCACTGATTGATATTACACATCTGCACTTCAGTAGTGCTTGTCCAGTTTTGAACTGGACAACAAGCATCACTGTACTCGTTTTACCCAATGTGCCATCACATCTTCCATGATCATATTTACTGTTCCATAGTTAATATACCAGTTTTTCATCATTTTCAATTATTTTATCAATTTTAAAATGGTTATAGAATCGATGATATAAAATCTGATAGTTGGTACATAAATATTATAATATCGCTCGCACACAAGAAAATATAATTAAAGCTAAAACATAAATAGTGCACAAAAGCCATATTTATACCAAAATTCTTACTTCTTAAACTCTAATTGAGACTGAAATAAAAAAAAAACCCTAGTGAAGCCTACGGCGAAAACTAGTATACCTGAAAACCCTTCCATTTTTATAAATTTGCTCACATTTCGCATCTTTACATCTCATGTCGTAGGTAAAAAAGTGGGCATTTCGAGTTCAGAAGTGTTGTAAAATATCATGAAGAAATCTATATAACTGAGTTGTATAATATTATTCATCCACTGCACTAGAACGGCGAATTCTCTTCCTATAACGAGAGGAGGGGTTTGCCTAAGAGCGGGGCATTAGTATATACTCGTAATACTCCGGTGAATTATATATTTCGATACCGAAATTGTGTCTTTAGGAAGATATGCATACTTAAAACGAACTGTTTAGCTCATTGTATTGCATATATGTATAATATAATATTTCCTGTCCTTTGGTTTGTTTACCTTCGTAATGTAAGCTGTAGTATATAAAAAATAATGTACCTACTTGTGTTTAATTTTTGATGCTTCCTACAGTTGATATATGTAAGTGAAGAACTCAATAAACATTCATTCCATTTCTTGCATTTGAAAAATTTGATTGCTTCAAAAGTATTTCATTCATCATGCCCTTGATGAGATGTTTAAATACCATTAGTACATACGAGTATATACTTGTATAAGTAGATAATTTACAAGCGATTAGCGGTTGCTTTCATATTTTTAAATAACGTAGTTGTATTTGATAATATATAATAGTTGTGTTTGAGACAACTGACTGTTCACTTATTTAACAAAACATACCTTGTTAACAGGTGCAATGGAATCAGAATACCGCTGCCCCATCCGTGAATGTCGTCTATCCCCAAACACAAAATGTCATCCCCACTTCCTACCCGTCCGCCACGTACTCATTCACAGCAGACTTTAGAACACCAAACCAATCAGACCCATTAATAACGGCGACATCCACATTCAAGCCATTACAGTTACAAAACGCCCAAAAGCCAAATCCAAATTATCTCTTCCAACAAAAGCCAAATTTCTCAAATCAAAAGAATATGGGGCAAGTCTTGAAACGGTCGCCGTCGAAGATGTACATGCAAGAAAGTCCGAAAGAGCAGATGAATAATAATAATGGTTATATATTGAATCATCAAGGACCTGTGCATCAAGATTATGGATACACAACGTGTGTTAACGCGTCGGGTAAAGTTCAGGTGAGTCGAATTGTAGATTAGGTATAAGTACATTATTTAGGTCCTTTTTTAATTAACGATTTTTTACTTTTTATGTTTAATATCTGATATTATTGGTGTGTGTTTTCGAAAAATTAAAGTAATTTGTCATTTACTCTGTTCGATCATATTATTTATGTTTGGCATAGGTTGGTGCTCTAAGTGGATGTTCGGAGGACGACGAGCAAAAGCCGAATTTGTGCAGAATATGTGGTAAAACATACGCAAGGCCGAGCACCCTTAAGACTCATCTGCGTACGCACTCAGGCGAACGACCTTACAGATGCGGAGACTGCAATAAGAGTTTCTCGCAAGCAGCTAATCTGACTGCTCATGTTCGTACACATACAGGCCAGAAACCGTTTAGGTGATTGCTTAATTTAAAATAATATTTAGTAATTGTACGAATATATTCATTCAAATATATGATACATATATGAACATGAGTAAATTTATTTAAATAAACCATTGATTAATGTTTAAATCATATAAAATACTTTACATATGAAATTTCTTAAAATGTTATTGACCATTGTTGTCGATGCTATTAAATCCTGGTGTCAAAATCTATGAATTCTTAAAAAAGTGTTTTATTACCACATAAAGAGGTGAATGGTGAAAAGGGGGTGACGAAGAGGTTACAGTAGAATTTTCTGTAATTTGAATACGAATCATTGTGCAATGTGTGGACAAACGGTGTCGTGGATGGACGGTGGAATAGGTGGAGGTGGAGCAGTTGACGAGACTCAATATCTTTAACTATCATATTTACAGGTGCCCGATATGTGACAGGCGATTTAGTCAAAGTTCAAGTGTTACGACGCATATGAGAACACATTCAGGAGAACGACCATATCAGTAAGTACCTTAATCTGCAGTAAAGCAAATCTACCAAAGCTAGGCAAGCGTTCTCCCCACGTTGTTCCTTACAAGCTGATTGTCTGGTTTTCATACGATATGTAAAGGTTTTCTCTGGATATTTTCTTTTGTCGCCGAGCACAAAACGAATTGAGATTCGACCTCGTCGAAGTAAAACAATGAGTAAGTATAATATAAATATAAGTAGGTAGGTATTCGTTTCAGGTTTTATACTTGGAGTGACAAAAGATTTTTAGTGCTCCGTTGCTTAAAAAATTAAACCTTATCATAGTTAGTTGATGTATATGTATGTAGTTAGCAATGTACTGCTGCGTCAATAATACACATAAATTAACACCATTAATAGGAAATGTCGTGTATGGCTTAATTCAATATCTTTTTTATTTTCACAGATGTCGCTCTTGCAAAAAGGCGTTTTCAGACAGTTCGACATTAACTAAACATTTGAGAATACATTCGGGTGAAAAACCTTATCAGTGTAAATTATGTCTACTCAGGTTTGTTTAAATAAATTTTAACAATTTTTTTTTTGATAATAAACAAAGTTTTACAAATTTTAACTTATTTTATAGAAAACAAATTAAGCAGATAACTTAAAACTTCATTTGACTTTCAAAGTCTTAGCTTACTAACTTAGCTTGATAAATTTTTATAATTTTTTAAATTATAACATTAATTAATTGTATCTTCAGACTTTAATTATTGTTTCATTAAAAATTTATTTTCATTTACAATGCGAAGCCAGTCAAACAAATGACGTTTCTGGTAAAAGGTCAAAAATTTGTAATACAGAGAATTGATATTTGAATAAGTACTTATAAATTGATAAAGAGGGTTGTACGAGTGCCTTACCCGGGTGGACTTATGGAGTTGTACTTTAATCAATATTACATAGTTTTTTTTTTTTCAGATTTTCACAATCTGGTAACTTGAATAGGCACATGCGTGTACACGGCAACATGTCTGGCGGAATGCTCGGCTGACACATGTAGCATTACACTCTACCGCGGTTTTAAGCAAATACTTGTTATGAAACTGTGGAAGAATTTTGGAAGGAACCTATGTCACGAAAACCTTCATACAGCGATATAAAAACTGGTTTATCGTAATTTAAGCGGTTAAATACGAAAATGTTTTAGGACTATCAATTGACTTTATACATTTATTATAGTATGGCAATACGCAGCATGCTATAATATATTAACATAGCTTATTGTAAAGGATAAAATATGTATCTATCCCACTTATTTCTATATCATTTTCAATGTCAATAAAAAGATTCTGTAATTTTTATAGTTGACACTGGCAAAATATATAACAATTTTTCTTTTAATTCAATTTATTAAGCGTAGCCCAGTTGCTTTATTAGCTGAAAAATTGTATATAATTTAAATACAATGTAAATACTTAGCTTTAAGTGTATTTATTACAATATTCTAGTCACTTAAAAGTTTGAATTTTAGCGCACCGATTCAGGGTTTGTAAGTAATTTTCCAGATTATATCAATAATATTTAAGGCTAAAATATCTGTGAAATTTAAAATTATATGCAAAAATAATCAATGTTATTATAGTATCACAATTATAAATAATTTGATGTAAAATTAATGAAATAAACTGTGTTTATTTGTAAATAAAATGCATTTCTATAATCAATTTAACTTTTATTTTCAATAACGCCCGTAAATATCATACAGCTAGACTGCTAGACAAAAGCAGTAGAAGCTTTCCATAATAATTATAAATCCAGTAGTATTTGTCCGGTTTTGAGCTTACAATCGTACTAAGTTCGACATATTCAATTCAATAAGCCATCACGGCACTTCGTTTAAAATTAATTTTATTCAAATCTAATATTCAAGTATTTTTTGCATATTATAATCTTACACATGATGAAGTCGAGATGGCCCAGTGGTAAGAACGCGTGAATCTTAACCGATGAACGTGGGTTCAAACCCGGGCAAGCACCTCTGAATTTTCATGTGCTTAATTTCTGTTTATAATTCATCTCGTGCTTTTCGGTGAAGGAAAACATCGTGAGGAAACCTGCATGTGTCTAATTTCATCGAAATTCTGCCACATGTGTATTCCACCAACCCGCATTGGAGCAGCGTGGTGGAATAAGCTCCAAACCTTCTCCTCAAATAGGGAGAGGAGGCCTTAGCCCAGCAGTGGGACATTTACAGGCTGTTACTTTTTTTACATGATTATAGCTTATCAAAAAATAAAATGACATTTCTGAACCTCAAAATCTAATAAATCTATTATTTTATTAAAAAAAAAAAAAAAAACACAAGAACAAGAACTAGATACACAGTCCCGTACAAAAATCATTTTAAATTTGTCCCTTATGTGTTTATGTAGTTGAAACAAAAACACATTAATGCAAATTCAATCTTAAGATAATCACTTAAAGTTGTATTCACAACTCATACACATATTTACACACACACCTTTTCGACCGACAATAGCTGGTCTAAATACATTACAAATTCAAGTGGTTAACTTAAAGTAGAATTTAAAAAACGGTAAAAAAACGGAGCGGAACTGTTCAATATATTTATTTTCATACTCAAATATGAAATGCATTTTTTTTTTTGTAATTAAGTCAAAGGTGTTTTGTGTTATAAGCATAATTTATTATTAACAGTGAAGGACATTAATAATCAATGAAACTAAGATAAATATAGACATAATTATTTATTTACATAATTAATCATCAAAATAATAATATCTACAAAATGCTCAATAATATGATTAACAATAAGAAAGTGTCAAACGAAGCTCTTATAATTGATATTTTTAATGACAATTTGAATTAGTTTCGTAAAAAAAATATTTTTTTTTCCTCAATAATAATGTATAAATTTTTGTTTTAAACATCTTTTTCTTTAAGTATAAATGTACCTCTTACTTTTGTTCGCTTTTAATCAAATAATTGATATTCAAAAATTTTAAATGTTCTCATATATTTATATTTTATTCATTTTATACCAATCAAGTGATAACTTTTTAAATTTAATTTTTAATTTAATTTAATTTTTTTTTTAATTTAAATATTAATGTCTTCTATTTGTTATAAATATTTTGATTTTTAAAATTATTATTTTTTTGTTAACTCGGAATGTTGACATATTTTGCAACACCTATAATTTAGGAGATACTTGATTTGTATAACGTCATGTTTAGACTCAATTGTATTTATTGGTGTACTTTTTACAACCCGGGTTCCTTCAAACGAGGCGTGAAGAGGCATCTTGCGGGCCGGCAAGGCGGGGACGGCTAGTACAGAACATTCTTCCCGACTGTACTGGCCGTCGTCGCTTTTGGACTCTACTACCACTTACCATCAGGTGGAGTAGTCATTTGCATGCATATGCATATAAAAAAAACTTCTTGTTGGTTTTGATATCATAATAAATAAATAATAAATCAAAATATAGTGTGAAAGTGATAAATATGTATCACTTTCTAAAAAATGCTTCGAACATACAACGCTTCGTTGGGTCGGCTAAAAGAATTCTTCGGATCTTTGACGTGCTATTATAACAGATATCCATTCGCCACTCACCGCACAGGATCCAGAGGAAACCTAAAAACCATTATAAAATCTCTCATCATCAATTAAATGACATGTAGTAAAAAAAATATCAAGAAACAAAACTGACTAAGTAAAAATGTTGCAATAACTCTTTAATTTTCGCTTTGGAGTCGATGCCAAGCCTTTAGATGGTCTAGTAAAAACAAGAACTTGGCTTTAATCGGTTTTATTCATATACGTCTAATTTCAAAGCTATTATAATCTTTCAAAAATAAATTTGAATGATTCAAACATGTCCATTAATCACGGAATAATCGGTATACAAACAAAAAAAAATTAACAACAGCGTCTCCACCAAATGTGTTCCATTGTTGTTGAAACATAATAATAATAATAATCTTTATTCACATAAAAAGTAACAAATTATAATGAAGTCCCTGATTTCTGTGCTAGGCTCAAAGAACTGTATTACAGAAATCAGTGTCCTCTCTCATATTTTAGTGACATATCGTTCTATGTAAATAAAAAATAAATGATAAATTAATATTCTTACTGTATACTAGAAGGGAGTGTCAGAAGATTTGTGTGCAGTGTGTGTGTGTGTGTGTGTGTGTGTATGTGTAATTTGTTTCACAAAATATTATAACAACAACAGTTCAGTTCGTTCATAATCTAGTCCTAGTAGCCAATTTTTAATAATTACTTTAGCTTCACGATTACATAATAATATTTTTTATTTAATTTATTTTGTTATACAAATAAACTGCTTTAAAATCATGTTGTCATCTGGCTGAAACTGTTCGACATATAACAGGTGGACATTCATTTTTAATGACACGTTGTTTACTGTATTCGTCGGCATGATAGGGATGATTCTATGTTGTTGGATATATATGTTGAAGTGTATTTAAAGGAGGGTGGACGGTAGACAGGTCTCTTTTTGCTATCGTGTGTTCGGTCGATTGGTGTCATACTGTGTTATTTTTGTAATCCATTGCGATTAAGTTTGTTGGTGTCGTGTTGCTAAGATCAGAAGTGGGATCTGAATTCCATTGGCGCTCAATGTTCGCGATTCAGCAGAGAAACAGAGCAACCAGATGCTGATCCACGTGCTTGGTGTGCTACGATTGATATTTGCGTTAATGAACGTCCACTGGAAGGTGTATCGCTCATCATAGCTCTCAGTAAGGCACTGAAGGGCAGTGTCTTGTCGTGGCTGTCACAAATCTCCCATGCGGCATATGCAAGCCGTGTGATGACGTCACTGTTGACTAGATGGAAGGATTAAGTCACGAAGAAATCGCTATGTCATATGTGCTGGTCCATATTGCCCAGTTCGATTCGCGTCTGTATCGCTTAGCATTTACAAGACAAATGACAAATGACAAACGACATGTAAGAAATGACGACAAGAAGTGATAATAATTTGTGGTAACGTATTATACAATGAAAAAATCTGGTGAGTACGTTCCAATTTGTTTAAAACCGAAACTGTGTCTTACTATGTGTTGTACATCATAAGTTTCTTAGTAACTTCACAAGTTAGCTTGTACCTACATTGCGATAATTTCTTTATTTATCTACCCTGCTTTGGATTATTAATTAACAATGATCTTCTGCAATAATAGCTAAGAAACTTGTCTAATAACAATCGCTTACCATGGCTCTCGTTCCAGAAGTCGATTAACGTCATTGAAAGGATAAACCGTTCACCTCCACGAGGGACGCTACCGCGACCGCGGGTAGTGCTTGTGACTATGGTGGAGCATCAGGATTCTGCGGCATTGTCTTCGCCAAGGCTGTGAGCTCTGCCACGAACCGCGATGCTGGTGCTGCCGATCGTATCATTGATGCGATACGATCTATGAATACTACGGTGAGATCCAACCAATATTTTTATATTTCTAATTTCGACATTGATATTTGGTGCTAGGAGGCAGATCGTGCTAAAGTTTAAAGTAAATGGAGTGATAACGAGAGTTGGTCTCACATTGGCAATTGTGTTCTGAAGCGTGTTCGGCGCTTTTCGATTATAATTTAAATTAAACTTGGATCTGTTTGTCATGAATTAATTAATGATATTTTTTATAGACATTTATGAATATTCATGTGTGTGCATATAATATATATTTTCTTCTTGATTAATTTTAGTATTACACATAATGCATTTTTTTTAAAAATAACTATAATAAAATAAAATGTTATTTTAAATTTAATTTTGTGATATTTTAAAACTTTGTGTTATATTGAAATGTTAAATTGTATTTTCTGTAATAATGTTATTAGTTATGTCAATGTTATTGATTATTATGTAATGTTTTATTGAATTTATTATTGTTTTTTAATTTAAATCTTGATATACTAACTACAATTATTATATTTTGCATGATGTGATAGCCTATAATTAAAAGGACATTTAAGTTATTGTTAATAGTTTGATAATGAAATGAATGTAATAATGTTTTCTTTTGTTGGTTATCCAAATAATAATAATAAAAGAGTATAAGGAAAAGACTGTACTGGCCCTATTAGTCTGTCTTTATTGTTAACGGTATGTCAAGTCACTTTTGGTAAATAATTTTAATTAGCAACTGCTAACGAATGCGTTGATATTGTGTTCAAAGTCGCTCAAGACTGATAGATGTGTGGGTTTTTCTATTAATTTAAAGAAGTGCCTTTTTAGCTATTAATATAGAACTCTTAGGTTGCACTATCAGTGAAGGTCAGGTACAGCCGAGCGAATACGATTAGTTACGTGTCGACCACTTCGAAGCTGTGCGTGAGGTGCAAAGGCAACGGGCATTAGAGCATCTAGAAAGGAATCAGCACAGACTGAATACACTATTAATGCAAACCGGGAGCGTCATTCAACATTTGATATTCATTCATTTTTATTTGTTATTTAACAGGCACACTCTACTGGCAAGCTTAATTCAGGCATGCGTGGGCCCTATCATGTGGTCAAGGCGCTTCCCGATGGTCGTTACGTGCTGCGCTGCTGGCTGGCTCGTATGGCAAGTCGACTCACGCGGCTGCGGAATATATTGTTCCGTAGCGTGGAGAATGGACCCCTGATGTTTGTGCTGCTTTCTTTGATGTTATGATTGGAATACTATCTTATACCCTCGGGGCTAAAGTAAGGCAAATTTAACAAGTTGATACGGTGAGCGTTTGTCTTGGAGTGTATCGGACACGCTACTGTAGGATTCCTGAGCTGAGGATAACCATTTGTCTTGGAGTGCATCGGACTGTGGTTATCCTCGGGAGGCTGGGCGGGGATAACCAGTTGTCTTAGAGTGCATGGGACTGTGGTTATCCCGCGGATAATTGTGGGCCTGTGATAACTGTTGTCTTGGAGTGCATCGGACGCGTTATCAAAGAAGTAACTTTGGCCTGGGATAATTGATATCTTGGAGTGCATCGGATTCATTATCCCAGGTAATTGAGTTGCTTCGTTTTGAATGGACACGCTACAGTAGGATCCCTGAGCTGAGGATAACCATTTGTCTTGGAGTGCATCGGACTGTGGTTATCCTCGGGAGGTTGGGCGGGGATAGCCAGTTGTCTTGGAGTACATCGGACTGTGGTTATCCCGCGGATAATTGTGGGCCTGTGATAACTGTTGTCTTGGAGTGCATCGGACGCGTTATCACAGGAGTGACTTTGGCCTGGGATAATTGATATCTTGGAGTGCATCGGATTCATTATCCCAGGTAATTGAGTTGCTTCGTTTTGAATATATCTTAGAGAGCATCAGACATGCTATCCTTGTGTGTTCGACAACTTGATTTTGTGGGTCAGTTGTCTTGTAGCAGGTTTCATGTAAAATAAAAAGAGAGCTTAGCTTATGATAGCTATCAGCGTCGACAGCATTATTGATTCGCAATATGCAGAAAAATCTGTGGTTTTATTTTCATGTTACAGACGCAGATACTGAAGAAGAGGAATTAACTGCCGGTGTCGACTTGCGTCCCGGTGTTGTACAGCCTGTGGAAGAGATCGAGCCGCAACAAGGACCCTCAGGAATACAGAGATTCTCAGAACTAGCTGCCTCCACTGTGAACGAAGAAAATCCCCTGCTCTCCGTCCCAATCGTGGAAACGGATCGTGACAGTTGAAAATAAAGAAGCCCGGGGACGGTCTTCTGTCAGGAAAGGCCGTGTAGGAATATAGGAGGGTAGTAGTGGGAGGAAGTGTATTTAAAGGAGGGTGGACGGTAGACAGGTCTCTTTTTGCTATCGTGTGTTCGGTCGATTGGTGTCATACTGTGTTATTTTTGTAATCCATTGCGATTAAGTTTGTTAGTGTCGTGTTGCTAAGAATATATATTCTATATGATTGATAGACGTATAGTTGCCTAACCGTTAGGAGTTGATATTTTTCATACAACTTAGGTGTAGAAAATCTGTATGGGCTAGAGGTCATGACTTTTAAGATAGATCTATGCGCTCTTTCCAAGTCTATTATAAAGGTTTTACAAGAACCACCCCAAGCTTTTATACAATATCCAATGACTGATTAACCTAGTGCATAATATATTGTGCGCAGAAGATCTAAATCAGCAACGTGCTTCAACTTCTTGAAAACCCAAATAAGTTTACTGGTGCGCGCAGTTGTGATGTTTACATGAGAGCGCCAACTAAGTTTTTCGTCCAAAATAACTCGTAGATATTTGACGGTCGTAGATTTAGATTTAGAAACAATCTATGTAACCCGAACAATTCAAGTGGGTACGCGATAGTATGAATAAAACGTTTATCAACAGTCTTTACAATTGTCACGCTTTATATCTCGTGGTTTTTATTACGATTTAGTTTTTAAAAATGTTTTTCGAAGATTTCCTGACGAAAAACCAGTATTTACAATACAGTGACAACAATTATATAATGGTATTATTAATACTTACCGAAAATATGAAACTACATCGTTTTTCAGCGTCCTAGACGTGTGATTTCTGCATGTTTGAACGAGCACTGAGACATGTTTACTGTTGGCGCGTCCGAATGGTACTACATTAAAAGAGCACCCAAGTGTTCAAATGGGTGCTCATTTGGTGAGGACGTTTTGATGCTGATTGTGTATCTAGTTTTTATTAGTGATCGAAGAGTGATAGACTTCTTTGTGACGACACTTGTTACAATTTATTAGCAGTGTTTTACCTGAAATAAAACGCTTATTAATTTACTTACCTTAAATATAAATAATTTAAGATTATATAATCTTAAATACCAAAAAACTGGCTCAAAAAATTGTGCAACAGATGCTGTATTATGAGTCGACTTAATTTATCTCAATTAATACTTTGTAAAAGCATTTTGAGAACGCCAGTTTCCTCTGGCCAGAATTTCGTCAAGCGATCGATTGTTATGCCAATTTTTAGAGGCAACAGCAGTTCTAATACTACCGGAAGTAGCTAATATATCAGCATCCACCAACAAAGACTTGATCCAACAAGCCATCAATATTCGCGATGCAAGTTTAGGATCTCCTCTTTAATGATTTAGCTAATTTTCTTTTGACCTTCAAGAAGAGACTTCGTTAATTTAATCCAACGAAAGGGGTCTAATTTCTTCTTTTCATGATTAGCTAAAAACTTCCAACCTAACTGCCTGTAGTCAATAGAGTCTGTTTTTGAACCAAATACTGGCCAAAATATTACCGAGTCATCTGCGAAAATGCAGCTATCCGAATCAATCTAAAGCAGCGTTAAGTCATGGATTCGTTTTCCCGAATAAAGTAGTAGAAGTGCAGCTGTATGCCTTTGCACTTGGAAGACATTAATTTTATCTATACTATAGCTCTCCAAATGAGAGACTGTCATCAATATACCAAACTGAGTCCTTTACATGTCTAATAGGATTACGTAAAGCTATTGATTTCAAAATGTGTTTAATTGGTACATGGGAGCCAAGCTGACCAGACAAATCTGGATCGCACAAGGTAGAAATCACTGATTTGTGCAACAATACAGAACTATACGATAATTTATAAACTAAATGGAGGTCTGATAAAAACCTAGTAAAATCGCTAGCTCTTGGTCTAGATTGATTTATTTTGTATGATATACACCACGCAATCCATCTTTTCCATGCAATACTGTAAACTTTACGTGTTGACAGTTTTAACCGGTTAGTATTCCATCCTTTCAATGTCCTAGACCAACCCCACATTTCCAGACCTCTAGTCATTTCGAATACTTTTGGCGGAGGCAATCCCGTGGTCATGTCTACGAGAATTTCGTTTAGGCAATGAATGGTGAATGAGTTACCTAGCGCACGCGCCTTGATATCAGGACATCAAAATATTCAGTTCCATCGTGGAACTACTAGAAGACAGACTCCATGAAACCGATTGAGATGACAAAGTACCTTCGGCATCAGAAATGGTGGTGCAAAAAGCTAAGCTAGGCTAAACGTCCAAGATTTGGAGAACAAGTCGTGAAACAATGCTTGTTCGTCATTTTGGTCCAACGATACGTAATTCTTCACCACATGAGATCGACTTGAGGCGAACAGGTTTATCAATGGAATTTGGAAAAAATCCTGTTCGTGCAATCCCGTGTCAGGTGCCACTCAGCGGTCGGCATGACTGTTGTAGATTCCGGGAGTGTGAAATACCTTCACTCGTATTTGATGAAGATCTAAAATTTGAAAAATCTGATATGTTAAATTCATTAGAGACAATGATTTTGTCCCTCCCTCGTGTCGAAGATGCGCTATCATTGAGTCGTTGTTGGACTGAATTAGAACGGTTCTGCGTTTCAATAATTGACATTGATCTTGCAATACTTTGAGTATTACCAACATTTCTTTTAGGTAGCAGTGGAGATTTCGCTCCACTTCTAGCCATGGACCGGTGAGTGACATGTTGTTTAGGCGAGCTCCCCAAGCAATGTCGGAGGCATCGGTAGTGAGTAAATAAGAGGAAGGTTCGAGGTGTATAGGTGTCGTCCGCCTGCAATTTTGAAGCCACCACAGCAGATCGTCCGACGCAGCTGGTGGGATAACGTGAACCATCTTGGGATGCATTTTAAGAATACGGTTCAAGAATCTTAGAAGCTCGCAATAATTTAGCCTGCCCCTCGGTACAACAAAACTGGCGAAATTGAAAATTCCGATAAGACTGAAGGTCTTTGTGATTTGTTCGTTATTCTGACAACATTTGGCTTAATGCTGATAAAATGGCAGGGAATTTGTTTGCTGGCAGGCTTTTCCTGTTTCTCCAAGGATTCCAGAGTACCCCCAGAAATACTAAGCTTTTTTCTGGATTCCTGGACGATTTTTCGTAATTTATTATTTTTCCTAGTTTTTATTTATTTATTTATTTTAATATTAACACCAACAAGAAGTACACTAATAAATACAATTGAGTCTAAACATGACGTTATACAAATCAAGTGTCTCCTAAATTATAGGTGTTGCAAAATATGTCAACATTTCGAGTTAACAAAAAAAAAATAATTTTAAAAATCAAAATATTTATAACAAATAGGACAGACATTAACAATTAAATTATTTTAAAATTATCATTTGATTGGTATAAAATGAATAAAATATAAATATCTGAGAACATTTAAAATTTTTGAATATTAATTATTGATTAAAAGCAACAAAAGTAAGAGGTACATTTATACATAAAGAAAAAGATGTTATAAACAAAAATTTATACATTATTATTGAGGAAAAAAAAAGATATTTTTTTACGAAATAGATTCAAATTGTCATTAAAAATATTAATTATAAGAGCTTCATTAGACACTTTCTTATTGTTAATCATATTATTGAGCATTTTGTAAATATTATTAAAATCGATGATTAGCCTGTTTATTGGAGAGTAGCGCCCCTGACGGGAATGAGTAAGTTTTTCAGCAAAGGGGATACACAGATGGTCTAGTGGTTAAACTAGGTCTGATGGTCTAACCTAAAAAGGTTAGGAGCACGAATCATAATTTTAGAAAGGAGGTAACTACAGTCGATTGTTCCGTTCAATAACTTATATAAGAAAATGTTATCGAGTTTTTCCAAAAGAACTCACTATTCTTACATGGCCATGCAGAATGTGTTTGTTCTGATTGACTATCAAAAAATCGTCTAAGAAGACGATAATTCTTATGCTTTTCTCCCTGAGAAACTGAGCTATCCAATTCGATATTTCCGCAAACGTTTGTGGAGCCGTACTCAGATCGAAAGGTAAACAGGTCATCTCCAGGAGTTCGTTGCGATAATAGAGACGCAGGAATCGTCTGTGGCTGCGAGATATGGGTATATGGAAGTAGGCCTGCGACAGGTCTAATTTGTACAACTAATCTTTTGGCTGCAGGAAATCTAGTATACGCTGAACATTTATCATAATTATTGTCATATTGGTAGACTGCCACATGTAATTTTGTTTCGATGGCACTGGGATATGCAAGAGGTGGACTTCGGCTGAAGGGTAAGCGATACCCTGATATTCTTTTTAGAATGAAAGCTGGAGCTCTTAGACTTTTCCACTGGTATCTCTATTTTGAGAGGACGGTGACAAGATTCGTTTTCGTCTAGCGTTATTTTGACCGAGCTGTTTCGATTTCTGGTGAAAGGAATTTCCCTTAAAGTTACTTTGAAAATAACGATTATTCGGTGCGACCGAATTTAATTGAGACATATTGCCTGGATAACAACCACCTTGCGGCGGTGGGTTATTATGAAAGTAAAAATTATGTAGGTAATTGCGGTTATACACACGTAAAAAGCCCTGTGCGGGTTTATTTCGTGGAATGAAATCCGAGGTCGTGTGACTTTTTTAGTTCTGCCTACGAGGCAGAAAGCATTTCTTTACACCACCAGCTCGTTCTAAAATTGCAGTAAACTATTCTTGATTAAAAAAGTTGGTAGATGACGGTGGCACTCTGCTGAGATTAGATTTGATGGTAGCATCCTTCACGTGTTTTAGGATCGCTACGCGTCTCATTTGTATTACTTCAGCACGATGACCACAAATAATTTGTAACAGATTTGACGAACTTTTGTGAAAGTTGCCGGAAGAGCACAATGTGCTCACCTTTTGAAGTAATTCGTCATAGATCAAAGGATCGCAGTTTGTCGCCCCGGCAAGTAGGTCACGTAAACCATTTTGTAAAGCTTCCATTTGCTTAAAGACGCACATAGTTAAGGCTTCAAAAGTCTTGTCAGCATAAGTAAGATGCCGTGGGGTTTCGTATGCATTTATTTCGTCATTAGCTTCAAGGTCAGTAATACCCGGCAAGAAATTGTACAGTTATTGAGCTTCCGCGTATCTGACATCAGACCAGTTATTTTTGATTATTGTTTATGTTGATGGTCAGTAAGCATTTGTAAAAAGACAACCTACGTTTTACGAATCAACGGTTCTTTTAATTTTGTTTCAAAAGAATGGGTAAAATTGTAATCACACGATTTTTCAGATTTGTCATCAAGAACCTCTTCAAATAAACGGTTACTTTCACTTGCCATAAGTGACATGACGTCATCGTTATTAAAATTTGTACTCACAACCAACCCCACCAACGGACTTCTTCAGCCAGTTTTTTGTTCATACGTGTCAACCGTTTGCCGCTTTTTTTTACGATGTTTACGACTTCGAGCACTCGATAACGAGCTACTGTTAATCGATGAACTACTACTCGAACCTGAACTCGGCGAACCTTCTCGCTGTTTATTCGACGTGTATGAGGGCCAGGAGCTTCAGTGAGCACGATATTATCCATACTAAAGTTAAAAAACTTAATTTTAAAATAATAAAACCAAAATCCTTTGAAAATATACACACTGTGTATACTGACAATCTGTTTAATTTTAATATAAAAATCGATATTTTAAATATGTGGGTAGTATGATAATATTCAAATAAAAGTATAAAAAAAATTTAACGAACGTAAAACGTTAATAAAAATTATGGTGGTAGTTTGCAAATTATAACGTTTCTAAATGCTACGGCTTAAAAGCTTAGCAAAGCTACCAAATCAAATAATTGTAAAGTCAAAAATATAAATATTTTAAGAAATAATGGGTACTCACATAAACAATCTTCTAGCTTAGTGTTAAGCTCGAACTTACAAATTATTTAATAAAAGTCGGAATAGCAACTTGGACGCGTCCGACTCGGCAGGAATAAAAAAGGCCAATGAATATCATAATCGGCGATATCCCAAAGATCGCCAATACTGCTAAGTGGAAGTGACGTAAAAAAGAAGGAGAGATAAAAGGAAGAAATTAAGTCAAAATGAGAAGCGGAAAACCAAGTGCCTATTTCATTTAATAAACTTCGAATAAGGGTCAGTCAAATTAATATTACTAAAATTCCTCGGTCTATTTTTGCCTTTTTCTTTCTCAATGATAAATTAAATATTTAAACACAAATGAGCAAATTAAAAAATAATGAACAATAAGCCATAGCCAAACCATATTATTATGGTCATAATTTTTAAGTCCTGGTCACAACCTGTGCTTATGTCTATGTTCCTTTATAATTTTGCGAATCTGTGGTAACTCATAGACAAAAATATAACTTTTAAATTGGTAGCATGACATTCGTTTGACACATCATATTTGATTTCTTTGTAGTCCGTACCTATTATTTCCATTGCGCGTCATATTTCTCTAATTTACACCTTAATCGGGTCAACACACAACCGGCATTTAAGAATTATTATTGTTTACTTAATTCCTGGCTATTTCAAATACGACGTAACTGTTATTTGTTCTTCTCTTAAAATAGCAAAGATATTACATTTTTTTTTATATCTTTTGCTTTGTGCAGAAAACTTTACTAAAATGTCTGAAAGCTCTCCCGACGAACTAAATTCTAAACGTAAAGATTTCATTTGCGGTGTTGTTGAAGGTATGTTAAATTTTAGATCCTAATACTTGAGACATCATATGTTTTTTATGGTAAAATCATGCATAACTGTGTTAGTCAAATTGAATGACCGGAGATCTATTGCAGGCTTTTACGGTCGACCGTGGACCACGGAGCAGAGAAAAGACCTGTTCCAGAAGTGAGTACCTATTTTAACTCTATAGCATTTCAATGATTTAATTAATGATTTTAAATTCTTATCAGATTGTTATTAGATTGATTTTGATAATTAAAAAAAAAAAATTGTCACCAAAACAGTTTTCTTTTTCTTATACATTTTATTTAACAATTAAATCACAAGAGCAAATAATAGAATAATTTAATATGTGATTTGTTAAGAATGAACAAAATTTATTAATCAATTAAAAATATTTTACACATTGCTAATGATATTTATGGTTACATATATAATTTCATATTTCCTCTTCATTTCTTAGACTCAAGAAATGGGGCCTAGATATGTATGTATATGCTCCAAAAGATGATTATAAGCATCGTGCATATTGGCGAGAACTTTACACAGTAGAAGAGGCTGAACATTTGACATCTCTGATCTCTGAAGCCAAGTCCCATGGAATAACATTTTGCTATGCTCTGTCACCGGGACTGGATATAACATATAGCAGTCAGAAAGAGATTACAACCTTGAAGAGGAAATTGGAACAAGTATGTATTAAGTTTTTTGCAAATACATTATATTGAATTTATATATTGGAAAGAAAGTTATCGATAGATAATCATAAAGAAAGAAGCAATCTTTCATATTTACATTTCAATCTATTAGTATGGCTTCAATGTTGTGATCCTAGATTTCTTAAGGGATCCCTGCATGGTGATATCCAGTGGGACCTTATCAGTTTCTGAATAATAAATTTTCTGTATTAATTATAAACCTTACCTTTTAACCCCATAAAATTTTATAGATATAACCCTAAAATAAATTAGTATGCAATTTGTATGGAAGGCATTGGCTTCCTTCCAATGCCATTCCATTCACAGGCTGTTACGGTACGGTTACGGTTGTATGGAAGGAAAGAGCATTCTTTTTTTATACAATTTATGTTTGCAAAGATATACATATAAACATTTAGTTATTGTTTAATAATAAAAGTAGTAAATAGTATAATGTGGCAAGATTGTTAGATCCAAAAATATATCAACTCATTCATAAAGTTTATTTTATTTCAATAAAATTATTTTATTAAAAAAAGCATCACCTACAAAATATCCTTTCCATGGCTTGCACAGGTACAAAAGAAAAAAAAATAGGAATACATTTGTAATTAAAAAGCATTTCAAATAATGATATAGCCATTTATAAAATTATTATACAGAAAAAGAAAAATGACATAAGTACTATCGAGAATTTAATATATTTTTTTTACATTATGCCTCTGGTTCTATGTTTTTTGCAAAGACTGCATCAGACAGAATTTGCTCTCTCGTCACTCATCTTGTCTCAGTTTAATCTAGTTAAGGTTTAAAAGCGTCATATTATGGTATTTATAATGAAATATTATACTTGCAGGTCTCTCAGTTTGGTTGTACATGTTTTTCCCTTCTCTTTGATGACATTGAACCGGAAATGAGTGAAGCTGACAAACAAATATTTCAAAGCTTTGCTCATGCGCAGGTAATATACTTATTCACCTTTTACAAAATAATGATAGTATCTTTAAATCAAGATTTATTATTTATTATCATATTCAAAAAAACTTGTTTTGTTCAATAGGTGTCAGTTACCAATGAAATTTACCAGCATCTCGGCTGTCCAAGATTCCTTCTGTGTCCCACACAGTACTGTTCAACTCGAGCTGTTCCAACAGTCAACAGCTCAGAATATCTCAACACCCTAGGCACTAAACTTTCTCAGGAGATTGACATTATGTGGACTGGTATGTATACACATTGTAGTCTTGAAAGTTTACTGCATAGCATTATTTGCAAACTTCTATGCCATAGAACAAAATCTTGTATTATGTTAAATAGAAAAAAATGTCCGTCTGACAATGGGACTTTAATTTGCTGCCACAATACCTTTTTACCATAAAAAAATTAATTATTTCAGGTCCCAAAGTGATATCAAAAACTCTGACAACGGAATGTATTGAAGAAATAACACAGGTGCTTAGACGACCACCCGTCATTTGGGACAACCTGCATGCTAACGACTATGATCAGAAAAGGATTTTCTTGGGTAAAAAAAAAGAAAAATTAAAATTGATGTCATTCCTTCATTTCATTTAACAAGTAACTTTTATTTTGTATGAATTTTGAATATAAAATGTTCTCTTCTCTATTTGACTTTGTAACTTTGTGTTAAATCCCTAATTTCTGTAAGATTTTGCTACTTAGAGATAAGATGCACAATAAGCGTATTCGGCATCTTATTTTAAATTTAATTAATTTATCCTTCTGTGGCATACAATTAATATTGTTATTATTTGCTTTTTTTATTTGATGATTTTTTTTTACCAGGACCGTACTGTGGACGATCACCAGAATTGATTCCATTGCTTCGTGGTGTTCTATCTAATCCGAATTGTGAATACAACGCCAATATGATACCAATTTGGACCCTGGCTCATTGGGCCCGATGTAGCCTTGATGCGCCCGCTCATAGTATGTTTTATTATATGATAATATTTTTTATTATAATTAAAAATTAGATTACAATTTTTAGAAAAGATAATCAACTCGCAATGACTAAAGACCAAATTCGTTGCATAGTTTTCATTTTTAAAATAAATTTAGATGTAAAATTATTCTGCCAGTTAAAAATATCATCTGTACTTTTCTGTTGACTTTCTAAAAACACATGTAATAATATTTTGCGTTTTCTCTTACTCCATTTACATTTGTTATTTTATATTTACAGTGGAAGCGGTATCTTGGGATATTAAGTTGGAGAGGGAAAGTGAACAAGGCGTGTGTGAAGATGAAATGCCTCTGACCCTTGGCAAACATGTTTATCATCATCGACAAGCGCTCCGGTAAATACATACTTATCACAAATATTATCCGTCGCAGACGTATATAGAATCAAACCATTGCAATTTAAGGCTATTTTTATTCACCCAGTTAGTGTTGCATTTGGTGTTTTACAAGGAATCAAGTACATCTACCTTATTCTTTGTGTTTACCAAAGACATGGTATGTATATTCTATTTTACGACGATAGCCTTAAAATGATTAGTTTGGTCAATATCAAATCATTAACAAAATAAAAATCAGTTTA
Source organism: Nymphalis io (assembly GCF_905147045.1). NCBI lineage: Eukaryota > Metazoa > Arthropoda > Insecta > Lepidoptera > Nymphalidae > Nymphalis > Nymphalis io. The sequence continues at coordinate 7,339,645 of NC_065912.1, forward strand.
CAATTACCTCGTAAACATAAAGTTTACTAGCGGGCAGTTCTTCATACTTGTATGTATGTTGATAAATGTGTGCTCGAGCGATATCAACAGCTGAAAATCTATACGTTCTTTTATGAAGCCAAAAATTTATTTACAGGCTAGCAATCAATGAATGGTTGCCTGAATTTTCCATACCTAAAACCGCACAGGATCCAGTCATCAAACCGCAACCACCTGTAATAAGTATGTATATTTTGTAAGATGATAATTTATTTTTAAATAATATTGAAGTAATTAATCTACTTGAAGCTTTAAATCTAATTTGCTTTAGCTTTTATGTTATGTTCAGATTTAATAACAAAATAGAAATGATAAAAATGATTTTTATTATTTCAGTGCCGCCAGTGCCAATAATTCCGATTTTACCTTCCGTGAACACCTGTATGTCGTTGGTTACGGGCACCACCAGCAGCACCACCACCACCAGCATCTCCGACCTGTCTAACATCCCCACCGTCAACACCAGCCAGCTGCAGGCACTCGCCGACGTCTGTTCTGCCACGCCCGACCGTCCCATAATCTCCACCGGCGTAAGTCGCCACCCCCGCACACAGATAAAAAATTACTAATAAACAATATTAATAAAATGTTTTGTTTCAGGTGTCGCCTATAGAAACGTTCAATCCTATACCGAATTCGGTGATGAATTCGTTAGTTTCACCGACGAAAGTAATTCTAAACGAGTCGATACCAAACCCAATAATACCGATCGCCAGTTCCAATATATCGTTACCAACAGAAATACCAGTATCGACTCTACCGGTCCCGATTATGGGCTTGAAAACGATCGAACACGATAAAATCGAGACCGATCAAACTATGGCTGATAGACTTGACTTGAACGAATCGGTGTCGAACGATAGCGTGCTGGAGACGACCAGCTTTATCGAGGAGATGAAGAAAGATAAGGACGATGACACAATTATCGTCGACGACGTGGAGCCGACGATAGAACTGCAGCAGAATGGTGATATGAGCATTGGAGGTTCGCTATTTGTTTGGTTTATATTTTTAATTTATTAATGGCAAAGTCAAATTTATATTATAATCACTAATTAAAAGTAGTTTATATATAGTAACACTAACAGCCTGTTAATGTCCCGCTGCTGGGCTAAGGCCTCTCCCTTTTGAGGAGAAGGTTTGGAGCTTATTCCACCACGCTGCTCCAATGCGGATTGGTAGAATACACATGTGACAGAATTTCAATGAAATTAGACACATGCAGCTTTGCTTAGGATGTTTTACGATGTGATTTCACCGTCAAGCATGAGATGAATTATAAAAACAGATTAAGCACAGTAATTCATAAAAATTACTATAATTATTACACGTAACGAGTATTTTTTATTATCTTTACGAGTATTCTTATCAAAAGCAGTGATTTTCAACCTGTGTTCCGCGCAAAATAACCTTCATGAAGGCAGGTGGAAGTTTTCATTATGTACTCAATTAAAAACTATCAAAAGAAAATGCAGTTTTGTCTTTTTTCCGAACATTCTGTCTGCTGCAAAGCTCACGATGTACCGAAATGTTTCGTGTAACAAAATATCAAAATGTTTGAGAACCACTGCTGTACAGCAATGGCTTGTTTAAGTAGCACATGTTTGAGCTAAAGCAATGTACATCCCGCAGACACGCCCCAAACGCTGAGCCCGTCGCGCGCGGGCGCCGAGCCGCTGGACGTGGACCCGCCCGCCGGCGACACCGACGTCGTCATGAACGACCAGCTCAGTGAGGTCGCGATCGAATACTAATGCTATACCACGTTAATAATGAGATAGCATGGGGAATTACCGTTCGTTGATTTTAAATCAGAATACACGAATATTTGTTATAAATTTTTAAAACATTGTACTTATAATTGTAATGACTATGAAATTCTACTTATAATTAATTGCACATAAAAAAAAATTGAAATCATCAAGATAATGAATTGAATTATACTGCTCTTAGGTAGTAAAATATTTCATGATACATATACATATATATATACGCATTTAAAACGAAATTAATTATATTTGAATTATTGATGACAAAAAATAATAATATTTCAGAATTGCTCCATGCAAGTGGAACCAAGTAGCAGTCCATTGAGTGCTGATATGATGGTGGAGCCCGCTGAAACAGCTGAAGTTTCAGATGAGTGAGTATTTTGCAGCAATTTAATTTTTACTAATGAACCTAATTACTGAAACAATCGTTATATTATATAACGGTCTAGGTAGATAGAACAGTTATATCAAGTTTTTAATTAACAAAAAAAAACTTAGTTAAATAAAAATTAGTCAAAATATTTTTTTTATATAGAATAGTCGGCGGACGAGCATATGGGCCACCTGATGGTAAGTGGTCACCAAACGCTCTTAGACATTGGCATTGTAAGAAATGTCAACCATCGCTTACATCGCCAATGCGCCATCAACCTTGGGAACTAAGATGTTATATCCCTTGTGCCTGTAATTACACTGGCTCCATTCACCCTTCAAACCGGAACACAACAATATCAAGTACTGCAGTTTTGCGGTAGAATATCTGATGAGTAGTCAAAATACAAACACTGATTTTGATCCTTACAGATTATGTGAGGATGCACCTTTAGAGGAAAACGCGTTAACAGCAGACGACTTAATGCTTCTGTGCGATCTATTCTACCTGCCCTTCGAGCACGGCTCCCGAGGCTTGAGGCTAATGCACGACTACCACTGGCTCACGGCGCACGCCGCTAGCATACTGCCGAAGAATAAGACCGAGGTACGCCAATGATAATATTTTATGTACTATTGTAATTATTTTTTTGGACTCGGGGCCCTGTCATAAATTATCATAGAAGGCGCAAATATAACGATCACATGTGACCACTGCGTGCTGGATCACAGCCCCCGCCGCCCCGACGTCGGCCGTGCGCCGGCGCCGCGGCTGGAGCGGCTGTAGCGGCTGTAGCGGCTGTAGCGGCGTCCCGTGTGCAGGGCGGCGCGGCGACGGGCGAGTGGCGGCGGCGGCGGCGGCGCTGGGCGTGGTGGGCGGCGCGCGTGCGGCGCGTGGCGCGGCGGGTGGGCGCGGCGCGCAACCGCGAGCTGCACGCCGAGCTGCGGCCCTACCTGTGGGACCTGTGCGCCGTGCTGGCGCTGCTGCACGCCTTCCTGCGCTGGCTCGGTACCCGTTTTCGTTTCAATTCAATTGATCGGAAAATTAGAGCTGAAAATAATTAAATAGTAGACGCTTGCGATATTTAACCCGTGCATTCTGTCGAATTAGTTCATAGAGGCAATTCTGTTATGAGGACAAATTGAGATCTGTAAAGTGGCAAGGCCTCTTATAGAGATGAAGGTTTAGTCCGGTGCGGGATGATGGCTTTAATTATTTTATGTCTTTTTAGAGCTTGGAAAATTCCCTCCCAACATCGCAACAAACTCTCAAGGCAGCTATACGTGTAAGTAACATTCTATTTAATTATAATGAGTTGTCGACGACAAATTTTATTCACGCAACTTTTTAAGGGTTCTCAAAAGGTTGGCGTGAAGCTTTCGAGAGTGGGGCCCAGGAACCTTGGGTCTTCCGCGGGGGCCTCACTGCGGACCTTAGACGACTGTTACCAGTGGAATGCGCTGGGGACTCTCTGAGACCTCACTGCGCGCCTACGGGTCTACCGCTCACCGTGAGACCGTTTATGGCCGCTGATGAAGAGGCGGTAAGTGAAACTTTTTTTACACGTCACGTTGTTATTTTTTTTTCATTTCAATTACGGTTTTTTTGTCTTACATTTGAAGTCAATGACAATAAAGAAATATATTGAAGTTTCAACTGTAATTTATTTTTAAAGGACTTAATGATTATTCACAAGTTTCTTGTTGGCCTTGTTCACTTACTATTGTATTATTTATTTTAACTTATTTGATAATAAAAATCAATGTATGATATCTTTAAATGAATAATTCCGTTACAGGTATGCACAATATGTCATAAAACTTGTCGAGATGGATCAGACTGCAGTGATTTATTCCCGATCGATCTTCAAACTCTACCAGCTGATAGGTAAGATCATAATTTATTTTATATATTAAATATATATATTTTTTAATATCCTGGGACATTATTTACACACGGCCATCTGATCCCAAATTAAGCAGAGCTTGTGCTATGGAAATCAGACAACTGTAAGGACGGGACTAGGTAAATAAAGTAGATGTTTAAGGTTTGAAGATAAATTTATTACTGCTCCTCAATACCATGTGTCAGCTGCTTATATACTACACTACATGCCCTACCAAACAAAAAAAAATGTTGGATACATTAACATTTTTTTTAATCAAAATACAATATGAAAAAGTAAAATAAAATTGAATATAATAATAATTAAACAAAATAAAACAAATATGTAAACAAAGGTATAATAATGCAGTGCTGAAATTTAATATCAAATATCATAATAGGTACAGTCATAATCACAAGTCTTAATAAACAATATGTTTAATGATCATTCAACATAAAGTCTTGTCCTATTTTTATGAACAGTTTTTTCTTTACCATTGACTAAAATTACAACATTCGGTGATAAATCTTTAACAACTGTATATGGACCTAAATATAATGGATCAAGTTTGCTAATATTTTCATTTTTAACCAATACTAAGTCTCCTTGTTTATACTCCACTGGGTTTATACTTCTATCATATTTTATTTTTCTTAAAGTTTTACAATTTATGAGGTTTGTTTTAGCATCATTCTGTGACTTTTGTAACCGGTATTTTAGTTCTATTGCATAATCATCAAAATTGTAAATTGGATCTATTGTCGACCTAAGATTACTTGGTAAGTTACATTGTTTGCCAAACACTAATTCGTATGGAGTAAATTTTGTACTCGAGTGTACAGAAGTGTTATACGAAAAACACCAGTAAGGAATCCATGAACTCCATTCCTGACTATGACTGTTAACTTGCATTCTTAAATAAAATGTTAAATGTTTATGACTATTTTCAAGTGATCCTAAGGTCTGATGGTGGAAGGCTGTAGACTGTAATTGACTTATATTTAAAATTTTACAAACCTCTTCCATTGTAGAATTTATAAATTCAGTTCCTCTATCGGTCACGATCTGCCGAGGGATGCCATATCTAAGTATAAAATTATTTACTAGAGTTGTAGCTACTGTGCGCGCATCCTTACCTGCTATCGGATATGCCTCGACATATTTGGTGAGGTCGCATTGGAGCGTTAAAATGTAATTATAATTATTATCTCTTGTCAATGGACCTACCAAATCTAAATAAATCTTATCAAAAGCTGAATTTCCACAGTCCGTTATGGTCATAGGTTCTTTTATGGTATTTAAATATTTATAACGTTGACATTTACTACATTTTTTTACAAAAAGCTTAACATCATGCTCTAATCCTGGCCAAAAATATTTTTTACGAATGTTATTTAACATACGTCTTATTCCTGCGTGTCCGCTAGTGGGCAGGATATGATAATCGTTTAATATAACTCTTTTCGTATCGTCGTCTATAATTTTTGTAACTCCTTTAATTACGCATAAACGGGGTCCGGACCACTTACGCATTTTATTAATAACCTGAGCTAGCTCTTTAATTATTTGAAAATTATTCTCATCTTTTATTACATATAACGTATTTATTTTTAAATCGATACAAAATGATTCCATTTCCCTCACAGAGACAGCTCGTGTACACTGGGATTGGGTAAACAGTTTCACAAAAATTGTACGATTTGACGACGAGTATGCATAATCACCACGCTCTAATGATACGCATTTTTTAAACTTTCTCCATTCTTCTTCATTCACAAATACCAACTCCGTGTAATACTTCGGTAGTTTTAACATCTCTACAACTCTTGGGTGATCAGTCCAATCGTCAGAAGAAATATTAGAAACCGAAGTAGAATTACAAGGTTTTTCATCAAGCTTCTTCTTTTGTGCCCTTGTAAGTACTGACAAAATATGATCATTCATCGCCTTTAATTCTTCACTACTAATTTCTATGCGTGACAATGCATCTGCAGCTACATTATCACACCCTTTCACATAAGTAACCTTAAAATCATACTCTTCAAGTATTAGCCGAAATTTTAACAATCTACTGGAAGGATCTGTCATATTGTATAAAAATATTAAGGGTCTATGATCCGTTTCTATAATGAACTTTCGTCCATAGAGATACGGTCTAAAATATTTAACAGACCAAACAATCGCTAAAAGCTCTTTCTCAATCGTTGGATACCTACGTTCAGCTTTATTTAAACTACGACTGGCGTAAGCTATTGGTCTACGATCAGCATTACATAAAATCGAACCTATTGCATACCCTGAGGCATCTGTCTGTAGTATAAATGTGTTATTATAATCGAAAATAGGATATTGTAATATTGGAGGGCTCATTAACATTTCTTTTAAAGTACTAAATGATTTTTGACAGTTTTTATTCCAATTAAATATTACATTTTTACGACATAAATCATTTAATGGAATACAGATTTGGGCGAAATTCGGAATAAACTTTCGATAATAGTTCGCAAAGGCTACAAATCGTTTGAGCTCGTCTACGTTTTTAGGAACCGGATAATTAATTAACGCCTTAATTTTTTCTGGATCTGGTTTAATACCGTCCGCTGATACCACGTGTCCGAGGTATAAAATTTCTTTTCGAAGAAAATCGCACTTATCAGGATTTAATTTTAAATTAACTTTTCTAAGCCTTGTTAAAATATCTAACAAATTTTTATTATGACTATCTAAATTTCTTCCGAAACAAATTAAATTATCCAAATATACAAAACATTTATCGTAATTAAGTCCCGACATTGCTACTGTCATTAAGCGTGAAAATGAACCAGGACTGGTTTTCAAACCCATAGGCATACGGGTCATTTGATACTGGCCAGACGGTGTTGTGAATGCGGTATATTTCCTACTGTCAGCATTTAGCTTCGTTTGATAATAAGCTTGTGTTAAATCTAATTGAGAAAAATAAATAGCTCCTGAAAGTGAGTCTAATATATCACTTATATTCGGAAGGGGAAATTTGTCATGCATTATACAATCATTTAATTTCCGAAAATCTATCACTAAACGCCAGCTTTTATTATTATCTTCTGATTTTTTAGGTACTAATAGTACTGGGCTAGACCATTCGCTGTTAGCGGGTTCGATAATATCATTGGCCAACATTTTTTGAACTTGTTTTTCTATTTCATCACGTTGAGAAAACGGTAATCTATATTGTTTAGTATAGACCGGATTCGTATTAGCTTTTAGTTGTATATTTTGTTCGTAAAGATTACACGTACCTAACTTGTCTCCTGGCAAGAAAAATACGTCAGCATATTTCGCGCAAATACTTTGTATACTAATGCTTTCTTCTTTGTTCAAATGATTCAATTTAATTAATGATAATAATTTCCGAACTCTTTTTCCGTCCAAATTTTCTTTGTTAAACGAACAAATATTATAATTCGATAACAAATCAATTTCAGGCCTAAAATAACTAAGATTAATTTCTGTTTCGCGAGTATTTAAAATTTGAATAAATATTTTTCCCTCTTTCGGTTGACAGATACTTCCAGCGATAAATACACCTTCACACAATTCTCTGGGAAATATAACACACGATTCATTCAAATAAGAATCAACTTGAAAAAACTTTTCACACCTCGGAGGTACCTTTATAAATGTATTTTTACCTAATTTTCCTAAACCTAAGGAGAGCGTAATTGGTTTGTCGAAGCTATTTAAAGTAAATGTATTATTTTCGTAATTTAATACACAATTATAATTAGTTAAAAATTCTTGTCCGATTAAACCATCTTGAATACAAGGCAAATTCTTTAAGACATAAAACTTATGTTTGAATTCTATTCCACATAAGGTAAACGGTATGTAAACATAGCCCTCGGTGTACGAGGTGCCACCAATACCATTTACGGCTACGCGTTTTGGATGTATTGGAATATTCCTATCTCTTATTACATCGTATTTAATCACTGACATCGAGGCGCCCGTGTCAACTAGCATTCTATATTTGGTACCTAATATTGTAAACTCTACGAAATTATTATATGTATTGCATGCTAGAATAAAGTTAGGATCGAAAAAACTCTAAGTTTTGGTTATTTTCCGAAGTAGTAACCTGTATATCGTTTTGGGATTGATTCATAAGATACCCATGCTGTTTTCTACCGTTATTATTTCTACCTCGCGATACTGCACGTTCAAAATTATGTCCGCGTCCTCGAGAATTACTTGTGGATCCTCTATTGTTTCCTCGGTGGTATAAACTAGATGTTTGATTCGGCATCGGCCTAAATGAACTATTTGGCGTGTAATGTTGGCGTGCGTTGTTTAATACTCGACCTCTACTATGCCCCCTATAAGATGGTTGGTACTTACCTCGATGTTGAGTCGTGAAAATACTACATAAACTATTTTTCTTTTGTAAATACATACTTACATACATAATTAACACCCAGACTCACAGACATATTCATGCACGCAAAGTCTGTCCTGGGTGGGAATCGAACCCACAACCTTCGGCGTGAAACGCAAGTATCTACCAACCACGCCAACCGGCTCGTCAAATATCTTATAGATATTAAACCTATAACAATTAACAATATGTATTACACTGGTTTATTCATATATATATATATATATTTATTTATTCTACTGCCAAACAATCGTAAGGGTAAATTAATTAATTTCACATATTAGAGACAATATATACTATGACACGATTGACAAATCCTACCCCTACTAATAGCGAAAGTCGTACACCTTCCATCGGGTGGTCACCATATACCACCTGTCTCCTTAATAAAAACAAAAGATCAACTTGCACTAATGCCTATAAACATATAAAGTTTTCCGGATTTTTCTTCATATATAGAAAATATGTTACAATTCAACGAAAGAAACTAGCTCTGAAGTATTATTTTTTAGATTGGTAGCACCATTCCTAACGTTGACACCGGAGCTATGCATGGTTATAGAAGATGACGGCTATATGGAAGGGGACAGTTCGGAAGTGGATGGAGATGACCCCGACGCGGAGAAGTTGGATGTCAAGATAAATAGTAAGATCTTAATTTATTTTTAATATATATTATCATATTGCATTTAGTAATAACATAATATTTACATAAAATTGCATGTTTTAGTAGAAAATCTTATATAATCTGAATTTTATTTATGCCTTGTAATATTTAAGTATTTATATCAAAATAAACGATCGATAGTAAGTTAAAATTTAGTAACGATCAATATTAACATTATAGTAAATATACATGTAAATCAGGAACATGTATGCAATTAGCGAAGAGTGTTTGTATTGTCTGCTGGACTTTGGTTCATTCATATGCAATTCTTGCTAAACCGGCATATGTTGCAATGTCTCTTTTCGTTTATTTTTATTAAATTTTATGCTTAATCAATTTTACCTGATACAAATTGCCTATTATGAAGTTTATAATAGTATCTTAATTATTAAAACAAAATATTTTTCCTGTATATACATACATAGTATATTACTGTATTTTAATAATGCTAGATACTTAAATACTATGTTACTGTATTTATTTATTGTCTAAAGAAACAAAACGTTTTTTGTTAATAAATAATTATACTGAATTATTTCCAATCATTTAGAGATTACAAAGATTAGTGTTCATTACAGATATTAAACCAGAAATCGTCGGCTATGCATGTGCGGCACTAAATAGCAAAGAGTTTTACAAGAAGCAGGAAGTAGCGTGGATACCGGAAATGTGTATAAAGTATCCTATGGAACTGCTGGAGAGGAACGACTTGAGTCCCGCTGCGAAGGTATTTAGTATACAATATAACACTTCCAAATTTTATTATTTTATGCTGCAATTATATACCTAAAGCGTTTGGTATAGTATAGTTTTTTAATTTTTTTTTTTTTTGTTTTTTTATAGAATAGGCGGACGAGCATATGGGCCACCCGATGGTAAGTGGTCACCAAACGCCCTTAGACAATGGCATCGTAAGAAATGTCAACCATCGCTTACATAGCCAATGCGCCACCAACCTTGGGAACTAAGATTTTATATCCCTTGTGCCTGTAATTACACTGGCTCACTCACCCTTCAAACCGGAACACAACAATACCCAGTACTGCTGTTTTGCGGTAGAATATCTGATGAGTGGGTGGTACCTACCCAGACGAGCTTGCACAGAGCCCTACCACCAGTAATATTGTCATAATTATTTATCGCAAAAAAACAATAATTCTTTTTCGTAATAATCGGTGGAGTGCTGGCAGCTCGAGCAGCTAGTCTAACGTGCGCGTGTGTTGCAGGAGTGCGTGCGGCACTTCCACGAGTTCAGCGCGCAGGAGCGCGCGCCGGAGAGCGTGTCGGCGGCGCACCCCGCGCTGCTCACGTGCTGCGTGCTGCGCGCGCGCGCCGACCCGCACGCCGCCGCGCGCCTGCTCACGTGCCTGCTCGCCGCGCTGCGGGCGCACGGTCAGTGCGAGCCGCTACACCTTTATTAAAAAAAAATTTTTTGTATCAAATAACCCTAAATATTTATTGATTATACGCTCGTTTCCCGATACGACCGTACCGAGCGTCGGCCGGTACAAAAATTATCCACCAATATTATGCCCATCTGTGTCAGGTGTATTATGTAAAATCGATATTTAACGCAAATTGGAACTCGATAAAAGAACACGAGTAAAATAATTTACTACACACGCATATAATAGTACATAAATTCTCTACAGGTGTTAACGGCGTCCACGCGTGTATAAACGCAACCGATCACTATCTCCAGCAGTTCTACGGCAAGCTGGGCTTCGTGGAAATGTCCCGGGGCAACGGCCGGGTGTTCCTCGCGCGTGCTTTCTAGCGCCAACGACAATATCGGATACCGAACTAGCGGTATCTTAATTTGATCAATGGAAGGAAATTGTCACTTTCCTTAAGTAGGTATAAGCGCAAGAAACGACTTCATCTGCCGCATTGACTTATTTAAAGTATTTGTTGAATATGTTTAGTTGCACAATTTAATTTTCCAATACACTGCCTTTAAATCTTTGGAGTGTTTTACTTTTGTAAAACTATCATTAAAACAACGAACACTTGATATAACTGAATTGATTATGCGAGTATTATTATATATAAGAATAAAAATTTATTGTGCAACTAAATGTCCGTAATTTTGATAAGCTAAGATGTAGCTACAGTTCCTTCTTCCCTTTTATAATTTTTATCTTAAAATCAACACTAGCACCCAAGCTGCCAATGGCACCCTTTGTATATGTAGTCCTTTGTTTGCACAGTAATTATAAAAGACCGAAAAACCAAATCCAAACACTAAAAATTGGATATGATTGACCACTTTAAACACCTCAAAATCATCAATAATAAGGAGCCTTACCTGTAATATGGGACGGTTCAATATATTTGTTTAGATAAGTTAAAACAAATTTCATATTAAAAACTTAAATTTAACATATCGACAAAAAATATGTGTATGATTTTATAACATCTGTTTAGAAAGGACTAACATTATTTGATGGTATTAGGAAACTAATTTGAATATTATTATCAACATAGAAATATAAATATTTTCTTCCTTTACTTAGACTTTAGACATTATTAGTAAGAGCGTAGCCTTCCTTCGTTTACTCCAATGACAGAAGTATAGATAAACAAACCTTTGATGTACATATTACATGCGATTTTTAATCAGCTATGCAATATTACTTATTTTTACTATTTTAGTAATAATGATGAAAAAAAAATGTATCATTCGTTAAAATTTAACAACTCGAATGAGTTACTACTAGTACTTTTTACCTTCATTCGTTATAACTCTATTGTCATGTCACTTTAAGGTCGAGGTTGTTTATCCACTCCTTCGATTGGAATAGACTATATAAATACTATAATTTTATTTGAACTCTAAAATCAAAAAGATTAAATGATTAAAAACCTAGTACTAAACATTTTATAAGTTGCTTTCTTATTATGTAAATATTATTGACTTAAGTTTAAACAACTAAGAAATCAATGTATTATGTTATCTTTGCAAAAATTTTGAGACTAATCAATTTTATTTAAATAATTTTATAGATGGCAATCTTTATTGCATACCGTCATTGATACAGCTTGGTTTTCCTAAACCATGTAGGTATCATTACGAAGCAACAATTATTTTATTGGTATAAAAACAGATTATAAATAGAAGCGAGTTAAACAAAATTAAAAAAAATATATAATAATATCTTTTTAATCTTCTGTCACTAACACTTTTTTTTTTTCAAATAAATTATAATTTGAATTTAGGCCGATCAGAGAATGCGGTTCTGACATATGTCAGTTGTAGATGACCAGCGATATTGTAGACTTATACTTCATCTTTTCTTAAAAAGAATATAGGTCAAGAAGACTTCGAGGATACTTCATGGACAACCTAATTAAGTTAAAAATGTAATTGAATTGTATAATACACAGTATGTACAGTTGAATTAATTTAAAATGTATTGTATTTAAATTAAATTAAGCACAGAATTAAAAACTGTATTATAAATTGGCTTATGTCAATCATTATTATTGATAAACGGCCTTACTTATAATGGCAAATAATATTTTTACTGTATCTTTTTTTTATAGAATAGAAAGGCGAGCATATGGGCCACTAGATGGTAAGTGGTCACCAACGCTCATAGACATTGGCATTGTAAGAAATGTTACCCATCGCTTACATCACCAATGCTCCACCAACCTTGGGAACTATGATGTTATGTCCCTTGTGCCTGTAATTACACTGGCTCATTCACCCTTCAAACCGCAACACAACAATACCCAGTACTGCTGTTTTGCGGTAGAATATCTGATGAGTGGGTGGTACCTACCCAGACGAGCTTGCACAAAGCTCTACCACCAGTAAATTATTCGTTACTTCAAAATTTCTAAGTCCATTCGATCATGGATATGTCAGGACGCATCCTCTCAGCGATGGGACAGAAGTAATTTTTTTTCACAGATAAAATAATAATATTGATAGAAGTAACAAATATAAAATATTTTTTTAAGTTCCAAATAAAAATATTTTCGCGAGTATATAAAATAATAATATATATTGTAATCTTGATTGCATTTTCATTTAATGTAAAATTATGTTAGTGAGAATCATTGCGTAGATTAAGCAAATGGGTGTATTTGGACAACTGAGCCTAGTCAAGGATGAGCAAAGACTGAGTTAAAATGACGTTTTGAAAGCTGAGTGATATTATCTCGAGAGTTAATCAAATAAACGTCTGACTGAAGTGTTTTACGCGTGTAATTCGGAATGATGAATATTTTACATTATAGTTTATCTTTATATCGTCTTGGTCCTGGATTGTTGGCAAAATTATAAACATTTAGTATAGAATGAATGAATTAAATACAAACGATATTATGTATTTCAATTTTATTGTTGATGAGAATTTTTTTCCTTTTTTTTTTTTTTTTTTTATTCGAGAATACAAGCAACTGTGTTGAGATAAGATATTTCAAATGGTTTACGATACGGCTTCACTTCATAAATTCTGTTAATAATGTATTAAAAACTATGATTATAGTTAAATTAAACAAATGAAAACGAAACATCAGACACACATAATAAATGCAAATATGTATTATCTAACTGTAATAATGCTACATTATGACAAAATTTACTCTAAAGTATATTTAGGCGAAAATTTAACTAGCGTATCTAGTGATCTTATTGCTAATAATTAAAATTAATTATAAATAAGCTACTTAATAATTACTTAGGAATTGCTTAAATATTCACAGGTCAATTTTTAATCTGTTAAGCTTCATGTTATTGGTATTTTATCTCTAAACATAGTAATAACACTTTTTTTTTTTTTTTTATAGAATAGGAAGGCGGACGAGCATATGGGCCACCTGATGGTAAGTGGTCACCAACGCTCTTAGACATTGGCATTGTAAGAAATGTCAACCATCGCTTACATATCCAATGCGCCACCAACCTCGGGAACTAAGATTTTATGTCCCTTGTGCCTGTAATTACACTGGCTCACTCACCCTTCAAACCGGAACACAACAATATCAAGTATTGCTGTTTTGCGGTAGAATATCTGATGAGTGGGTGGTACCTACCCAGACGAGCTTGCACAAAGCTCTACCACCAGTAAAAATAAACTACCACCACTAAAAATATTAGACATATATAGTTTTAAAAATAAACAAACTACATCTGTGAACATTAAAATATAACATATTTCTGCTTGTGTATGTATTTTTTGAAGAAACGTTTCATTTTTATATTCAAATTTTTTGTTTATCGTTCTCATTATTTCTGTTTAATGCAGATTAAGTGTTTTGTAATAACACCGTATTTAGACCTGCATGTGTCTAATTTAATTGAAACTCTGCCACATGTGTATTCTACCAACCCGCATTGGAGCAGCGTGGTGGAAAAAGCTCTTAACCTTCTCCTCAAAAAGGGAGAGGATGCCTTAGCCCAGTAGTGCAACATTAACTGTTACTGTACTGTATTTAGAGATGGAATGCCATTGACTTAAATTGTTTTTGCGTTCGAATCGTTTACTTTTATAAATTTATGGAATTTAAAAACATCTGAAATATTACACTTAAGATATTATTTGTACTAATTATTTCAAAGTCATGTTTTATTGTATTTCTTATGACTCTACCATTTTACACTAGAATCTTCTTACACTAGATTGTAAAACGTTAATATTTGTACGGAATTAAAATTTTGTAACGCTTAATTTTTTAAAGCTTTTTAGCATTCCAAGGCACTAACACAAGCTTGATGTAGATGAATGGCATTATTGAGATACAACCCTAACATTTTTTATATTGTGATTTATTAATTTTAATTAATATATATTCAAGTTATAATTTGTAATCACGTTTAGTTAAATTTGACTATAGATATGTTAAATTTGATATATATTTGAATAGTTTTGCTTTTAAGGAATTATAATCAATGTTATTTTTACACAAGTCTTCAGTTATCATTATATAAATAATTAATCACAGTCAATAATTATAATATTGTTTTGTGAAAACATTTAAGGGGCATTTCTTTGCTTGGCAAGTAACTCAAATATGCTGAAATATCGCAATAAAAGTGTAATGCTATTGGGCATATCTAGTGTAGACGGTCAACGCAAATTATTTTGCTCCTTTGTTGTGTAACCGAACAAAAAAAAATGCACGTGAACGAGTATTTGCTATTTGCCTTAATCAGACATTCTACCCAAAGTGAAGTACCGCCATAAGGATGTAGTTAATCATAGACAAACAAAGTCTGTATTAATAACAATATAAATTATTCGTTACTAATTTATTTTTAATTTGAATAATAAAATTATATTATTTTTATTGAATATGGCAAAAGATAATTACTATTTATAAGCTTAATACAAAGAGTGTTCGCGCAAATTTACTTGCACTTAGATATGATTGCAGAGAGCCGAAAGTGATCAGGACATCATTACTTCATGTTTTATTTAGCTTTATGTTTGTCTATGATCAACTTTTTGACTGTTTCTATGTCGAACAGTATTTTGTTTATGTATTAAAGTACTATATACAGTATATGATGACGCATGTATAATTTAACCACCACTCGAAGACTTTTAAAATTCATTTTGTTGTTTACTTAAACAATATATTTTATATAATTTTTAAATACTTTATGGTGCCGGTCATCTTGGTGATGAATCAAAATTAAAGTTTATTAAAGGAAAAAAAAAATGTTTTATTTTTAATATAAGAAAACGGGTTACAAAAAATTGACTAGAATATTCTTACCGTCATACATTTTGTTCAGCAACTGATCTTGTGTTTGTCGTTGACAGTTCCATTAATTTTTGTTTAATTTCCGATATCTGAAGTATGAAATGGGTATATTATTCAACTGATTATTTTTCATTTGTTCACTAGCAAAAGAGCCTTGCGAATCGCACATAGTGGTTTTAGGCCCTCGAGAAAGCACGACTTAGTTAACCGGGAAAATTAACTTTCGATTTTAATTTTGCGCTCGTTGAAGGAAAACAGCTTGAAGAAATCAGCAGATATCGCATTAAATTCTGCAATCCGAATTGGAGAGCAGTGGTGGAATAAGGTCTAAAGCTATTTAAGTCGAGAGACATTTACAGACTATCGTAAACACTTAAGTTTTAAGAAATTTATTTTAGCTCGAATCATGATAACAATATTTAAATTAACAAAACTTATGTTATCATTTAAATAGATGTGCAGGCAAAACAAAGCTAGAGAGGAATTCTTCCGCTAAACAATAATATAGTATTATTGTGTTCCGATTTTAAGGGTCGGCTAGTGTAGGTACAAGGGACATTACATCTTAGTTTCCAAAGTTTTTTTTTCGGACTGTGTACTGCTGTTGGCCCTATTGGCTTCTACAGCGTCACCGGGCGGGATGGGCGAGTTAAACTCAGCCAGATGTTACAAGCCACACGAGGGGCTCAAGAGAGACGGACGTCCTTAGGGTGCCTCCTGTGAGACCGGACCTCGGGTTAGGACGCCGTTGAAATCGGGAGGGAACAAAAGTTGGTGCCTTATTGGCGATATATGGAATCGTTTATATTTCAACACCAATATCTATGGTGGTGGCCATACATGACCTTACCTTTTGTATTTCTCCCAGAAGCACTTTCTGCTCTGTCCTCGGAGTCATCGTTTCTCTATTCAAATCAATAGCTTCCAAATTCTCAAACAATTGTTTTATCTTCAAAGCCAAATGAACGTCGTTGTTGTTCTTCCTAGGGACTGTAGGTTTACACTTTCTATATAACCTTCGTTTATATTTATCGGGTAAATCTTTTTCGATATCTTCTCGACCAAGTAGCGTCATGTATTCCGGATTAGTGTCATATGGAAAGCTCGTAGGAATCATTTTAAACGAATTATTTCCTAAAGTGAGTGTGATTTTTTTTTTTTTATATTCCCTTCGCCAATTCCGAAGTAGCTCGATGTTCCTGTGTAAATTTTTAAACGTGATTGTTAAATATATTACACAGAAGCGTCAATAAAGCAAACGGGCCGGTTAGTGAGGGGCTCCTTTATGTTGTTTTCTCCACATATAACATAGTAATTCCTTAGAAAAGGGCATTGCTATTAAACTAAATATATACAGGGTTACAGGGTAATATGTCACGATCCTTTTAAAGGGTTATAGTTCAGGACAATAGCTATCAAATGACCCCCAAAATGCTTATGCAAAAGTGTATCGTTTTCGAGTTATTAATTTTTTAATATTTTTTTTATTTAAAGGATGTTTAAGATTCTAAAATTCAATAAAAAAAAATCAACGTATTTTCCCTATTTTTTTTTTGTATTTCTTGCTAGGGTACATCCTAGTTAATAATAACCAGTTATAAAACAAAAACAATCTTCAAGCATTTTTAAATTACAGATCCAAAACTGTACAACTTTTCGATTTTTAATTTTGATTCTTTAAGTTACTCGCAATTTTTTTGTAAAAATCACTATGGCTCTTATCGTGCGGATCATTTTAAAAACATCTGCGTTTCCTTAGCTATCCATCGGTACATAAAAAGTACAGTAACAATCATAAACTCAGGAGAAAATTAGATAACAAAGAGACCAGGTAGGAAATTCTAAGAAATGCTATTTTATGAAAAGCCTGGTTTATGATGTTTCACCAGTACAAACAATTGAAGAACTCAAAACAAGAATAATGAATGCTGCAAATTCTATTCGACATAGCTTGAGTAGTGTTGTAGTAAAAAGTGAATTAAGAAAAAGAATGCGTATTTGTATACGAAATAGGGGATCTCATTTTGAACACGAATTATGAATAATAAACAGTGTAATTTCGAAAGTATGGAGTAACTAAAAAGATTAAGTATTTTGTTTTTGATTTAAATTCAAAATTGCAATGACAGCTCTGGTTTATCTCTCCTTTTTTACCTATTACCCCTATTAAAATAATCTTTAACTACTTTGCATTGAGGTCCTTTTGTCTTTGATCCAGATTTAATTTCTTAACAATAGCATTTCTTAGAATTTCCTACCTGGTCTCTTTGTTATCTAATTTTCTCCTGAGTTTATGATTGTTACTGTACTTTTTATGTACCGATGGATAGCTAAGGAAACGCAGATGTTTTTAAAATGATCCGCACGATAAGAGCCATAGTGATTTTTACAAAAAAATTGCGAGTAACTTAAAGAATCAAAATTAAAAATCGAAAAGTTGTACAGTTTTGGATCTGTAATTTAAAAATGCTTGAAGATTGTTTTTGTTTTATAACTGGTTATTATTAACTAGGATGTACCCTAGCAAGAAATACAAAAAAAAATAGGGAAAATACGTTGATTTTTTTTTATTGAATTTTAGAATCTTAAACATCCTTTAAATAAAAAAAATATTAAAAAATTAATAACTCGAAAACGATACACTTTTGCATAAGCATTTTGGGGGTCATTTGATAGCTATTGTCCTGAACTATAACCCTTTAAAAGGATCGTGACATATTACCCTGTAACCCTGTATATGTTAATACCTGATCACGGGATTCGAACCAGAGGAAAGCTAGGTAGGCCCACGTCGTAGGCTTAAATTAGATACCCCCAGAAAAACTCAGTATTTTAGTCAGACAAATAAAAAAGTTAGACGCGTTCCCTCAAGGCAGTGAGTTAAAGGAAGCAAAATTTTAAAAAGTTTTGTAAGGTAAAGTTTTTCCTGTTATATACCTTACCAATATTTATTTTAAGTTACCGTATTTCGCTTGTTTCACGTTATGTTAAAATCATTAAAGTTTTATTTATATTTATTTGTCGTTTAAATATTATTTTTTTTAAATGAAGAAATGAGGTCAATCAGTTTTTGCTGGCAACATTTTTTACTGCACACAGACGCATGGTATGTGATACAACGTAGTACGTACGCATTCATGTAAACGGTACTTAATTTCATTTCATTGAATATATTTGTTTACAGGGCACATGTGCCTTTTTTATTGGTTTGAGCGTATTTCATGTTACATTCCAATTATATGCCAAATTAATAATGTTAATAGAAGTAACATCCAAACACACAAACGTCATATTCAATCATTATTAAAATACTAATAATTTTTTATATAGATATCGTCAGTCAATTTGATTTTATTTGAACTAACCTCTTGCCTTGTAAAATTTTATCTCTCTTTTCAATAAGATCTTTTTGCTTCTTCAAAGCCATATCCATCAAGAAAGTCTTTTTAATTTTTTCATCCTGTACTTTTTTAGAGTCGGTAAAAACTGGTTTAAGATATTTAGCACTTTGACAATGTTGCGGTAATGTTTTAGTGCGACTTCTTGGTAGTCTAGGACATTTTCCTTTTATCTTTGAATAATTTCCTTCTTCGTCTTCGTCATCACAATTTGTATCTTTTTCATTAAATTGCACGGATAAAGTTTTATGTGATTGAAGTTTGTCTCCGTCTAACACGGAGTTGTAACTGCGAGCTCCACGGATAAATTTATCTACGCAGTCGACACTGGAACCTACATTTTCAGATTGAGAATTCTCAGCTTCGAATTTTTCATCGATAAATTTATCGTAAAGATACGCCATAATTTTAACAGTGCCTGCGTCTAATATATTTTTTGGCGGATTTATAATAGGATTTCCGCTCAATTGAAGCACTCTCAAAGTTAGGACAGTACCTAATTCGTTCGGTAGAGATGTGATTTTATTGTTTTGTAGAAGCAGATGACTTAGTGATCTATGGTTTTTTAATGATTTAGGGATATCAGTTAGTTCGTTATCTCTCAAGTCAAGCCACATTAAGTTTGGCAAAGACGGAAAAAAATCATCAGACAGAATTTTTAACTTGTTATTTTGTAAATATAACATCTGAAACATTATAAATGTTTTATCTTGTTAAATATATTATTTACATTATTATATATTGGCGTAAAAATTAAGTTGTCAAAAATTACATACGCATAAAAAATGGTTATTGATTTTCGGAATCTTCACCAAGCCCTGCGATGAAAGATTTAGAGTGGTGTCTTCATTAGAATCTTCTTCATACATATTTAATTGCATTGAAGTTTCATAAATATCAGACATTTTTGTGTAAATTGTTAATAATTAATTACTAATCGACTATGTTCAAACGTGACGTTTGTTTAATCAATAAAATTCAAATTTGAATGATAGCGCGTTAGTTGTCTTTTCTTCAACTTGTCACTTGTGAGTACATAGACAATACTTAATAAAACTGATACACAAATACACACAATAAGAGAAAATAATATGATAATTGTGTATGATACAGGTTAAAAAAGAGAATTAATAAAAACTTAGTAACTAATTTAACTAGTTCTATAATTATTTTTATATATTATTTATCTAGTTTTCTTAAGTAAAAATATATGTGAGAAATTTGATTTGATTAGTTATATGGCAACATCTAAAAAAGAAATTTCTTTTATTTCTTGTCTATTCATAGACTTTTTTAGTGATGTCTTAGTCCACAATTTATAATATATAAACTTTTAATTAATAACTTAAAATGAAAAGACGTAAGAAGTAATAACTCATGTGTATATAAATAAAAACAATAATAAGCTTTTTAAAAAAACAGTAAATTAATTACTTAATATTGCTGAATCATAAAGTTTAAATATTTTTTTGTTATCTATTTGTTTAATATTAATAAAACCATACAAGATAAATCTAAAAATGTTACACAATAATTATTAAAAAGAAAATATATTTATTTCAATACAAAATATACTGAAATCAATTTGGTCGAAAAGCACGCTTCTTGCTTAGCAAACGGATACGTCACTATCTCAGTTGCAAGATGGCGAACGTTCGGGATAGTGACACATCGTTGTGGCTCCACAATAAACTCGGAATTTCGAACGATTCTTGGACAACCGGTTCAATTTGTACACAATTAAACGCCGAAGTTTTGAAAAATATCAAGGATTGTTTTCCAGATTTGCAAACACAAGTGAAACTTAAATTATTGCTAAGTTTCTTTCATATCCCGCGCAGAAATGTTGAAGAGGTAACTTTTCTCTTATGTTCTATGGTTTTGCGTAACTGTATAATATACGTCATCTCTTTCACATCCGAATGATATGTAACGGGTTAAAAAGAGATATATGCATTCAAATTTATATATTAGTATTTGTTGTCATAAAATAATTGTCAAGATTATTGAAAAATTGTCGTATTACGGTGTTAAAAAAAAAAAACAAAATAAAATTTGATATGTTTGAAAAAATATTTGATCATCACAATTAACAATTGCTAAATATAAATAATTAATTCGCATGTTATTCATCAACAATACATTAACCATGTACGTGTTTTTGTTGTTATAAACAAAACACTGAATAATTTGCTTAAAAAAATATTTTAATATTCCCTCTTTTTCAAAAAGTTTAATACTTAACAGATTTTAAAATACTTTTCATTTTTCGATGATCATATTGCAATAGGTTATGTTATTGCAGATGTTTGTATTATTAAGCCTTTTAAATTCCCGTTTTACTTCTTTATGTATTGTTAAATTTCAATAAAATAAACTTACTAGTCATAAGTATTAAATATTTAACTAATTTTAACTGGAATTAATTAAAAACTTTTTTTTAAAATTTGTATTAAAAAAGAAACTTCCCATTCAATTTACTGTTTGGCTAACAATATGTAAATAAAATAGATTTATCAGTAACAGCCTGTGAATGTCCCACTGCTGAGCTAAGGCCTCCTCTCCTTTATAAAAAGGTTTGCAGCTTATTCCACCACACTGCTCCAATGCGGGTTGGTGGTATACACATATGGCAGAATTTGAGTGAAATTCGACACATGCAGGTTTCCTCACTATGTTTTCCTTCACCGTAGAGCACGAGATGAATTATAATAACAAATTAAGCACATGAAAATTCAGCGGTGCTTGCCCGGGCTTAATTTCACAATCATTGAGATAAAGATTCATGCATTCTGGCCATCTCTGCTTAAATAAAATAGATTTATCAACAGTTTTATAATAACAGTTATAAACATATTTAAAAATAACACTCCTAAAGCTTATATATAACTTGTTTCAGTGGAAAAATGAGCTCGAAGAGATTATTGAGGTTGCTGCAGTGGACTCAGATCTCTGGGTGGCGATGCTGGCAGAAGTCCTCAAAACATTCCCTTCGGCTGGGACCCTTAATACAGAGATAGCAGAGTTTGACGAGACGAGGCCTATCTTCAGTGATATGATCGGAGAGCTGAGAAGGGCCTTAGCTAAACATTCAGACCTTGGACTGTTACCACTTGAGTGCCTTTATTTAAATAAAAATGCCTTAGTTTCTGTGGTTAGTAAATGTCTATATTTAATTCAATTAAATTGAAATAAGATAAAATATTAAGTGATTTTGGGGATGAGTGTTAAATGAATATAATAATTACAAGTGTAAGTTATTAAATAGTCGGCTATTCTATTTCCTTCATTCTGCACGTGTTGTGTGTGCACCGGCTGTTGTTAGGCATATTACAAAAAACAAAATTATAAGGTATAATATTGTTTTGTCTAGTCTATCGAATTTCATAATTTTTTTTGTTTCATATTTTTAGAGATTATTCAAAATGGGAAATATTATATATACATAAAATATAATAATAATATCCTGGGACATTTTTAACACACGGCCATCTGATCCCAAATTAAGCTTGTCAGAGCTTGTACTAAGGAAACCAGACAACTGATATACTACATATACTATTTTTCTTTTACATACTTATATAGACAATTAAGTTGAGATGGCCCAGTGGTAAGAACGCGTGAATCTTAACCGATGAACGTGGGTTCAAACCCGGGCAAGCACCTCTGAATTTTCATGTGCTTAATTTCTGTTTATAATTCATCTCGTGCTTTTCGGTGAAGGAAAACATCGTGAGGAAACCTGCATGTGTCTAATTTCATCGAAATTCTGCCACATGTGTATTCCACCAACCCGCATTGGAGCAGCGTGGTGGAATAAGCTCCAAACTTTCTCCTCAAATAGGGAGAGGAGGCCTTAGCCCAGCAGTGGGACATTTACGGGCTGTTACTTTACTTTACTACTTTTTTATATAGACAATTACACCCAGACTAAGGACAGACAGACATTTTCATGCACACAAATATATGTCCTGGGTGGGAATCGAACCCACAACCTTCGGCGTGAAAGGCAAGCATCCACCAACCACGCCAACTGGCTTAGTTAGTATGAATAATTAGGTACATAATTTAATTTCAAATTATTGATATATTGAATAAAGCCAATTGAATAAAGAATCAAATTAAGTAGGACTTTTAAAGTATTAATAATATAAACAAATATATGTAATAATTTTTATATATTATATTAGGTTAGTTTTGTTTGTTTGTTTTCTACTGATTCATGTAAAAACTGCTCTTCTGATTGATATGGAATATTCATATTATTTTAGTTTTTACTTTTAGTAAGGACATAAGCTATATAGTATGTTAATATGTTGCATATTATTTGTTATTTGAGATATCGATCAATGTGCCGATATAGTTTGAAATAAAATCCAGTCAATCCAGGTGCATTAGCAGCGAACACAGCCTGAACTATAACAGATGTACAGAAACTTTGTATAAAATAAATTTAAAAGTATTTCATAGCTATTTATTACGCAGAGTCGTAATTCCATTGAATTTCTTGCTGATTCTCGTTAGAATCTTTATAGAATCGGAGCGGGTGGTAGCGATTGACGATTCATAAGTACTTGTAAATGTCGATTTGTATAAAAATATGTATTTCGATTTGTTTAAATAACAAATAAATCTAGGTATCGTCACGTTCAACTCGTTTTAAATTTCACATTATTTAAAAAAAAAATGTATATGACCTGTAAATACACTTTTTATTATTGTACTCGCTGAAAAACGCTTGCTCCCCACATGAAGCGTGATGTATATGGTGCTCAGTGGCATCGAGTGTGCTAGAATACCCACTTTGAAACCTCTCCGTCTTTTAGGTGACGTTACGGGATTTCTTGCGCATGCTACCGTGACGCCCCGAGTCCGTAAATGTCTTGCCATAGGGTCCGGGTTAAGATTTACCGCACAAAGCGTAACGGCGTGTGTTGATGCCAATAGTATCGCTCTCAAATTCATTTGAATATATAATTTTAATTTATCACCAAGGCCAATAAAAAGTTATTGGGTTTTTTTTTGTCAAAAAATTCTCAGTAGCAACCCGGAGTCTGGAAGTTAAAAGTGTGTACAGTCCAGTGCCTCGGAAAGCACGTAAAGCCGTTGGTCCTGCGCCTGAACTTTTTCCGGTCGTGTCGGATTGCCGTCCCATCGGATTATGAGAGTTAAGGAATAGAGAGTGCACCTGTGTTTGCGCACACACTTGTGCACTATAATATCCCCTGCGTAGTTGGCTAATCGCTCTTGAGATTGGCTGCAGTGGCCGAAATCGGTCTGGAGGACATTATTTATTATTATCTTACTTTTGTTTACCACTTTATTTCTTTTAAGAATAAGTGTTAAGAACAAGTCTTTTAAGAACAGGTCTTGTTGATTTGTCGTATAATACATTATGACGTGCATGTATATTGTAATTGTATTCAAAATTGATTAAAAATAATATACTAATGACGTCTAACACGATTAAGAGCTATGATATTATTTTTTAATTTTACTATCTTAAGATACTACAATAGTATTTATATATTTGTTTAATTGAAATCTGTTTTTCAAATAAATATTCGTTAGGAATCAGGAGTGAGGTGTTCAATCTTAAAATTCCAGGTGGGACAACAACCCAACCCAGTGAAGCACTTCACGTTGAAACGTAAACCTAAGTCGGTCGCGCTGCGCACGGAGCTGCTCAGCAAGGCGGCCGAGGTGCAAGCCAATCAGAAGAAAGCGCAGGCGCCCACCGTGCCCGTGCGCAGCCGGGGGATGCCCAGGAAGATGACGGACACAAGTGAGCTCACTTCTTCACTGTTTGGATACAATAATATATTACATTAATAAGTAATATGTATGTATACCATGTCGGCCTGCTGTATCTCTCTTTTCTGAATACCTCAGACCCGCATCAGGACCGCTTCAGAAATATAATATAGTCCCCGTATTTTTTTTTGCGTAATTTAACCTTTCTTATGTATCCCTAAACATCTGTATAATTGTTTATACGATATAATAATAATTCAAAGTACTGCCAAGAAAATGTCTGTATGATTCGCTATCGTGACTGACTCGCCGGCCGCCCCCAGCGCCGCTGAAGGGCCTGCCGTCCCGCTGGGCGGCGCGCACGGGCGCCCGCGCCCCCCCCGCCGTGCGCCCCCCGCCGCGCTCCGGCATCAAGCTGCTCGACATCACGGAGCAGCCCGCCACGCACGCGCAGATCAAGAAGCGCAGGAAGCTCGGTGAGTCCGCCCGACACGTACCCGCTCTGTATTCGATTAAACAGATACCGAAACTCCACACTATGAGAAATAAGGAGAGCTATAACATAATGATAGTAAAAAGTATTTTTAAGTTGTAGACACAATATTTCATTATCATTTTAGAAATGGAGGAGGGTTCGAAGAAAGCTCCCCCGGCGGCGCCCGCGTCTCCGCCGCCTGACTACGCTAAGGGACTCAACAACTTCCAGATGCCCAAAGCGGACGACCCACCACGTGAGTCACACGTCACCACTAGATAAACATTGTAACTTGCATCGGTTACAGTACGTGTACACGGTTACACGGACATTATTGAAAATTGCTAAATAGATTAAAATTAATGTGGCATCTGTTAATAATTTCAATCATTTTACTAGTGGCCGAGGTTCACGAAACCCCGTGGATAAGCACCACCTGCTAATCAGTTATTCTACCGCTAAACGGCTTTATTTAATATTGTTGTGTTAAGGTTTGAACGACAGTGTAATTGCAAAATAATAAACCGATACAAATTTCGAAATGCATCGGTACTAATGAAATCATCTCCCCGACAGCCAGCAACGAGCCCGCGAGCGAGGCGGACGGCGCGGAGGGCCCGGAGGGCGCGGAGAGTGCGGACAGCGTGGAGGGCGCGGAGAGCGCGGAGAGTGCGGAGGGAGAGGGGCCGCTCGCGCCCGCGCCGCCCGCCGCGCCGCTGCTCGTGCAGCAGGTGCGCGCGACGCTCATATCATATTGCCTTAGAACATACTTTTGTAGCGAGCAACTCAGTGTTTCATGCTTATTGCATATTTACTTGAATTAATTCTAATTTACTAAACAAACAACGTGTTTCCTACGTGTGCCAGTTGGCCTTATTCATATAAAGACTAATATATATTTGCTAAATATTTCTTAAAAAAATATTTTATGAAATAAGTTTTATTTTAATATTACATTTCGCATTTTCTACGTCGTTAAACGTCACGTGTCGGCGTGTACAATAGACATGTCGCAATCGAAAATTAAAAGCTCGCTGCACACAGGGCTCGGGCGCGAAGCCAATCGTGCTCGGCCAGCAGCCCAAGCTGCTGCTGGCGGGCCAGGCGGGTGGCAAGCCTGTGCTGCTTGCGGCGCAGGGCTTGCTCAACACGTCGGCAGTGCTGCTGCAGCAGGGCGGGAAGGCGGTGCTGCTGCAGAATATCAAGCCGGTTCGTATTACTCAAGCTTCACAAAGTCTTAGTCGCGGATTTTAAAGATTTATCTTATTAGTCCAGTGATGTTTCGACCAGTAAATAATTAAAACGTAAGATGTTTTTGTTGACATAGATAATTCAGTCCAAGTCCAACCAAAGTGAAACCTATTCCCCCGTCATTTGTCATTTGTGTATTTCCGTTAAGAATGGAATGAATTACAAAGTTAAAAATAATTACTGAAAATTACGGTATTTTTAAAAAACACAACTAATACATCGGACACTGTCAATGAATATGACAATTTACAATGAAATGGTCTAATCGTATAAATATTTCTATAATTATAAAATAATACAAATGTATCGTTTCAGATGTCGCAACAAGTTGTACAGCAGACACCACAAAGTATACCACATCAAATAGCACACCCCGTGAGTTGTTCAAGTATTTAATATAAATTAATAATAAACAGTAAAAGTAGTAACAGTAACAGCCTGTGAATGTCCCACTGCTGGGCTAAGGCCTCCTCTCCCTTTTTGAGGATGGTTTGGAGCTTGTTCCACCACGCTGCTCCAATGCGGGTTGGTGAAGTACACATGTGGCAGAATTTCAGTGAAATTCGACACATGCAGGTTTCCTCACGATGTTTTCCTTCAATTAATTGAATTATAATAACAAATTATTATATTTAGTGGTTCTTGTCCAGGTTCGAACCCACGATCATCGGTTAAGATTCACGCGTTCTTACCACTGGGCCATCTCGGCCATTTAATAAAACGGATACATATTCCATTTTTAAAATTGATAAAGAAAAAAATGGTTAATAATATTAAGTTTGCATGGATATTGCAAATAATATATCATTGATATATTGTATTTAATTACTCCAACAATCAGATAAACTGATTTAACGATTTGATGTATTTGTTTAATTATAAAAAGTTATAACGCAACTCCTATTTGAACTTATATACATAATCTTTAGATAGATAGAGTTGCTATGTATTAGCTATTTACTAAGTTATAGATTTTTAATATCTAGAAATGATTGTTAGGTCTCTTTTAATACAAACACTAAGTCCATACTTAAAGCTAATTTTTTTATCGCAATAAGTGCACCCGTAAAAGCATTCCAAAGGAAGCGTCATACACGCCGAGTAGGCCTGCAAATTCTCACAGTGTGTAACTAAGCCGTGTGCCGCCCGCAGGTGTCGACGGCCGCGCCCGCGCCGCCCGCGCCGCCCGCGCCCGCCGCGCCCGCGCCCGCCCCGCTGCTGCCGCGCCGCGGGCTGTCGCTCACGGTCAGCGCGCACACACTCGTACATACACACGCACACACACGCACACTCACACACACGCACACAATACTAGTGGCGAATACAACATATTTAAGCCCAAACTAAAATCGCTTGTTATTTTCAGCGTGAGCAAATGATGGAGGCCCAGGACATGTTCCGGAACGCCAATCGTGTCACGAGACCTGAAAAGGCGCTTATTCTCGGTTTC
The DNA here is from genome assembly GCF_905147045.1 of Nymphalis io. NCBI lineage: Eukaryota > Metazoa > Arthropoda > Insecta > Lepidoptera > Nymphalidae > Nymphalis > Nymphalis io. Next base: position 7,367,843 of record NC_065912.1, read on the forward strand.
ATGGCTGGCTCCAGAGGTAATGAGTTAAATACATGTTCGTTTGTAAATACGACTACATAAATAATATTGTTAATAAATTGTGAGATTGCTCCTGTTCTCGACTATCTCCACAAGCTCTCATTAAAACCCAAAACAGTTTTGAAATAAGTTACACACGTTGCGCACGCGCGTCAAGCTCGCTCACGTCCGCATTCTAAGTGACAGTTGTGAACACGCGAGAGCTTTCACATTCACTCCATGATTAGCATGATGATCGAAATGAATTGTATCTAGCTAATGCATCGTATATCGATTTAGATTAAATCCGTACGCTAAAAAATACAATCATTTTTAATGTTTCCCGTAAAAATACTCAATAAATTCGGTATAATATCAGAAATATACTTTTGATTCATAAACAGAAATATATAATTCAGTATTAAGCTCCACCACGTGTGGGTATCTCAGTAACTTGACCGGATATATTTTACAGGATTAATAACTTAATGATTTTATTACTTCCAGACAACCCCTGTCCGAATCTCGGCAACATAGTAACGATAAAACTCTCGGAAAACATCGAGAATGTTCTACAGTCAGACGACACGTACCTAACTATGCTCTCCGAGATGCATTTCCAAATGAACTACAACAACGGACAGTGGACGAGACTCAAAAAATACAGACACATAGATGGTATGGTTCCTCAGAAAATCCCTCCCGGCTCTACAGTGATAGCAGCCAACAATCAGCAACCGGTTGTTTCCATTGCCAACCAGAGTGTCAGTTAAGATTTGTCAGGTCCCACTTCGTTTTTCTTGCAATGTGATATAGTAAAGTGTTAACGTTGAATGTATAAAAGGATTTTAATACAATTGAGTAACAAGGTCCTCCATTGTGGCCTTCCGATCGGTTCCGGACATGTTCAGCACAGCGATATTAGTTATCGATGTGTAAATGTTGAAGTAATTTTAATGATTTCGAATGCCAGGTGATTTTTAAAATGAAAACTGGACGTGAATTTAGTTTAATTTTGTAATAAGGTTTCAGATTATTTCGTTTTACGATAATAAAAAAAAAACGTTACGTGTTTTTTTTTTATCTGTATTGTGAATCGATATAATCTGTGCCCGAAATACTTGTATATGTTAGTTTAGTTGTTTTTGTATTTTTTAAATTAGATTAATATGTGAAGTTTTGTTGATCTCAAGGATGACTATTCTTGGCATTATTTCAGTATAGTTTGTGCCAAAATGATTTTCAAAATTATAAACGTATAATTATTATAGTTGCTTAGTTTTGAATAGCTTGAAATATATAAAGGCGTTTTCACATGTGTCGTTCGTACACATTTTACTATGGACTAGATATCCAACGAGACGCATTTGTTAACGCCTTGCTAAATTCATTTTTAATAGCTTAACATTAAATAATGAAACGCTTTAACTTATGCCTAAAGAGCCTTGTAATTAGCGTCATATAAAATAACACGATATTTACAAACTAGGGATATACAAAATGTACGAATGTTTAATACTTAAGTTGAAATTGAAACGAAATGCAATACATTATTTCCGAAAAGAATGTTTATTTTTATATAGTCAATCTTAGGGTTTGTTTGATATTCAAATAATAACAATAATTATCGACAAATTTAAATCTAAGCAACATCTTCTCCATGTTTTTCTTTTAACGCAAACCTCGTGTTTGCTAAACGAATCGGACTTTAATTTTTTTTGTAAAAGGTACGAAAAATAACTTTTTTTAAATTAAAAAAAAGAAATATCTTACCGATTTTGTTCCTATTTCTTTTAGAAATATATTAATAAATAAAAGTAAATTCTTAGTGCATATATTCTTGTGCAGTCCACGATATAATATGATCGATACGAAGGCAGTATACAATATACGAGGCCTAAAATATTTTATTATCTGTATCACGTAACATTCTTTATCGAAAAAAAAAAAAAAAGAAACACAAACAAAAATTGTTCTAACGTTTTATATTCGTTCAAATCTGCCAAAGGTCTGAATGATATACTTACAAAATTTAGTAATTGGATGAAATTAAGTAAACCGAAGTAAAATCGTTTAGAATTTTTATATAGAACTCATAAATATCTTTGATGATATAATATATTAGTGATGTACTCCACAAATCTACTGCACTGGATATATTATAATGGACAAGTGTGCGCAAACATAACTTAACAAAAATCCGATACATATACTCGTGAATATGTCGAGTTTAACAAAAGCTCTAAAATCTTAATTTTCTATAAACTCTGCCCAAGCTGGATTACTAATTGTTTGGTCAATTAATATAACTAACGAAGGAAATGAGAAAGAATCAATCTACGTTCATTCTTATTTAAAAAGTATTTTTCACGGAAACAAATAATTGAACAAAAATATGTGAAATTGATAATTATTAACGTGCCACGTCAAACATTTATATGATTGTACTTGAGAACTTTTTTAAAAGCCAAGCTTCTATGGTAATGCTTGTTCTGTTATCGCCTCGTTCAAAAATAACTTTATACCGAAATAATACATTCTGATTCGTCCGCTCATCAGAAATTTTACATTAAAAAAAGAGACAAAGTATAGTTTTATACTAAACCTGCTTGCCAATCGTTTCATACATTTCTAAGAAACGACGCAACCTTGGATTTAGTACGTCGGTTACTGTTACGTTTATATATAATTTAAATGTAGTAAATTAAATTATTATCAGTAATAAGTGAAATTCAGGCATTACACTCACATTAATGAATTAAAATCCTATACAATTAATATCGTTCTTTATTAAAAAACTTATTTAAAAAAAAAAAAAAAACTAAATACTATTTCAATGCGACTATTTTTTCTATCTATTTGGTTTCAAATTGCCTACAAAACATAAATTGTCTATGAAAAATACCTAAAGTAAAAAAAAAAAAAAACATTCTGAATTCATTTAAACTTATTTCTGTTAATGTCATAAGAGTATAAAAAACATCTAACTTCCTTAAATTTTAGTTTTTTAGTTGCGTCTTGAGTTAATTATCCATTACTGTGGTTCAAGTTGACTTTTAAAAATAAACTTTTTAGCTTAAATTTAACACTAAATTTGATTCAAACACTAATTATACAATAATTTTATCCAATTATAGTATAATAAGATTTTTATGAAACTAACGTCTTATAAAAAAATGTTACTTTTAAGCAATTTGTATGAGAGAATCAAGTATAATTATTATATAAATAATATGTTTGATATTCTGACATGGCGTGTTAACATAATTTATGATTAAACAGAATTTTTAAAGGATCAATAAGCAACAATAGTTTTATACGTTTTGTATTCGAACTGTTGATAGAATAAGCATTGATTAATTTTTATAGTCAAAGTGTAAAATCCATGGTGACCACCTGATTCAGTTACTGTTATTGAATAAAAGTAAACTATGATGGTTATATATGGAAGAGTAGTGGAAATGGCACTAATACATCTATGGAGGGGAGTACAAAGTAGATAATTAACAGACAGAATCCAGATTATGCATTAAGGGCTTACATATACAAGCCGAGATGGCCTAGTGGTTAGAACGCGTGAATCTTAACCGATGATCGTGGGTTCAAACCGGGCAAGCGCCACTAAATTTTCATGCGCTTAATTTGTTTTTATAATTCATCTCATGCATGACGGTGACATCTTGAGGAAACCTGCATGTGTCTAATTTCATTGTAATTCTGCCACATGTGTATTCTACCAACCCGCATTGGAGCAGCGTGGTGGAATAAGCTCCAAACCTTCTCCTCAAAAGGGAGAGGAGGCCTTAGCCCAGCAGTGGGACATTAACAGGCTGTTACTGTATAAACAATGTTCTATTTTATTTCATAATATTAATCTATACAATTTTTTTTTATTATCTATCTAATTGTCTGTGTGTAAATCATCGAAGCACTATAATTCTTTCACGTGAAAGCTATACGCGCTACATTGTTTTGTTATAATAAATTCATGTGGTTGACTGGTGGTAGGGCTTTGTGCAAGCTCGTCTGGGTAGGTACCACCCACTCATCAGATATTCTACCGCAAAACAGCAGTACTTGGTATTGTTGTGTTCCGGTTTGAAGGGTTAGTGAGCCAATGTAATTACAGGCACAGGGGCAGGTGGCATTGGCTATGTAAGCGATGGTTGACATTTTTTACAATGCCAATGTCTATGGGCGTTGTTGACCACTTACCATCAGGTGGCCCATATGCTCGTCCGCCTTCCTATTCTATAAAAAAAAATGTCAATTACAGATAAATTATGGTCACTCGAGTTTTTTGTTTCTTGTTGTTGCCTTGTCAAATGCCATTTCCAATACTCTCTGTTTCCGGGATATTAAAGAGTAGCTATAATGTGATTGGTACCATGAGGATAGTGTTATCTATGATTTGTCATTGAATGTCGTGTTATACTCAATGAATTATACAGCATGTTAAAATAGTCACTGAATACATGGTGTGTTATTATTAATGTTTGTTTTTGTGGGTTGTTATATATATGTTGAGTATAATATAACATTTAAATTGGTCTGTCTTTGTTATACAAAAAAATATACTGAAATTAGTCATAATAAAATGCTGAATTTTACAATTCTCTCAATAAATGGTAGTAATCGGATACTAGAGCATGTTTTGTCCTTTTCTTGTATATATTGTTGTGTAAGCAAGAGCGAGACAAAACATGTATTGGTTAATCTTTTGCTACTTGTTTATTTCATGAGCATATTTTGCGTAATTGTATATAATGTGTAATTCTAATTTTTAATATATTATTAATGGCTTCATATATTGGATGCCTATTTTAAGTTTTTTTTTTTTTTTTAAATAATAAGTCCGATTTGGCGAAGATGTTTTATATTTAGTTCCACGTTAGATTTACGTTTGTTATACGTTTTTCTAGATATTTAATATTCACATGTATATAGTAGATAGTACAAAAATATTAAACGAAAAATGAGTTTGAAAACAACTTGTGATTTTATTTTGGATATACCTTTTTATGTTCATAAGAAAAATACATTTTTTTTATAATAATTACAGTTTAAATGGCCCTTCATGTAGTTTTAAGTTCTTCAAGATGTTTCTTGTATTGGTCCACAAGTGGCAGGCATCGGAATATAACTGTAAATAAAGATGGTAAGTAGTCACCAACGCACATAGACATTGGCATGGTAAGAAATTTTAACCATCGCGAATTCACCACAAACACTTCAACCGAATAAATAATATTCGTTATAGTTATGGTGACTCGAAATTTGAAAATACAGCCCAAATGATAATTATGCCTATTTAAACAGTATGTCAAGTAATATAAGGCGTTGATCAAATCAATCGAGATGAAGTTACGATGCTGCGAGTAGAGTAAAGTGTAATGAATTTATAACTTTTGATATAGTACTCCGTACTACTCGATTGTAATATTGAGACTATACACGTGCTTTCCGAGGCACGGGAGTGTACATCCTTCAAATTTCCAGACTCCGGGCTGCTACTGAGAATTTTCTGACAGAAAAACCCAATAACTTTTTATTGGCCGGACCTGGGAATTGAACCCAGGACCTCCGGGTCTGCGGCCTTATATCAAGCCACTAGACTATAGTATATTTTTATTTAAACAGACAGTTGCGATAACCATTTTCATTCAGTTAAGTTTGAAACTCATAATGATTATAATTTCAAGTGTTATACTTACCAAATAAAAATATGACATCTGGTACAAAAGTCACAAACGTCCAACGTCCTTCGTTCTTGATACGGAAACACAAATCTACGATCACAACCACGAAGCTGACGATTATATACCCGAGTAAGTACCATAAATAGATTTGTAGCAATAACGAACTCTCCTGAAACGTTTACGGAAATAAACTTTTTTTTTATAGAATAGGAATAATGAGCATGTGGGCCACCTGATGGTAAGTGATCACCAACGCCCATAGACATTGGCATTGTAAGAAATGTTAACAATCGCTTACATCAATGCGCCACCAACCTTGGGAACTAAGATGTTATGTCCCTTGTACCTGTGAATACACTGGCTCACTCACCCTTCAAACCGGAAAACAACAATACCAAGTATTGCTGTTTTGCGGTAGGATATCTGATGAGTGGGTGGTACCTACCCAGACGAGCTTGCACAAAGCTCTACCACCAGTAAACATATCATGAAAAAAAGTCGCTGCGTTTGAATGCAATTGTTCGCGTTCAGATTAATTCAAAAACTAACGATTTTTTTTTTAAATATTTTTTATCAAATTATCATGAACGGAGTGATTCACGAGGACAATTTAGGTGTATATTCATTAAGGATTAAGATTTTTCTAAATATAGCTATAAATATTGGAAAAAATCATGCCGACTGGGAACTTTATGGACGTGTGCCGCGTAACCATTAGTTACTTACATGTAATAGGTACAATATTAACGTTATACGTTGGCCCTAGTTCTATCCGGACGACATTGGGATGATCTTGGATTTTATAAATTAAAGTCCCTCGTCCTGTCTGTCTGTATGTACCAATGTTTGCGTTAATCTTAGTAATATTATTAGGTCATATTAAAATAACTTACAAAAACAGAACCTAATAGAAGCAGCATGTTTGCTATCTTAAACAGTGTAGACAAGACATATTTCAACGATTCCAAGTGATCTTTCATCTCGCAGCATACTTCCAAAGTTTTATCACTAAACGCTAAATCGAGGATGCATGATATCTGAAAAAATTAAAAAATTTGTTTGTTGGGAATTAAAAAAATAAAAAAATATAGACACACCTACACATACATACATATGTGGTTCTTTACATTGTTTGGTATTAAAAAGGATAGCCTTAGACATTATTATAATATGATTTTTTTGTCAAGGAATTCAGCGGAGCCACCCGGAGATGGAATGTGGGCATGGTTTGGGTATTGATTTTTTTATTTATTTTTACTTGTAATCAACAGCGTTACAGAAATATTTAAAATAAATAAAATGTAATATAAATAAAATAAAACAACATAAAATAATATAAATTCCAATGTCTTTTTAAATTTACTGTCACATCGGATTATGAGAGAGAGTGTACTTGTGCTTACGAACCCTTATGTACGATTGTGGCCCTATAAATAAGTCCCACGCCGATATTATTTTTCCTTAAAAAGTGCAGCCGTTGCCAAAATCTTGGTTAAGGAAGACATATTTTCTGTGACATCAGACTTTGGAGTCCTCATTAATATGAAGTAATTGATATAAACAATTATGAATAACGTTAAGTTCAAGTAAATAAAATGACTATTTTTCGTAAATGTTAGGTATTTGTTAATTGTTTTCAAACTGAAACAAGAACGCTTTATATTGTGCCAATGCAAAGTATTTTTGAGAAAAAATTACGACAACATAAGTGTACGTTCTTCAGTGATTTGCCAATTAACTGTGAGCGAAAAACTCCATTGACATTTGCCATTTTATTGGAGTATTAAATGAAAAACTTACTAAAACCTTCCGATAACTTTATCAGATTAACAGTGAATATAGCTCTTACAAAACATGGAATAACTTGCAAAGTCTTACACAATATACTTTAAATGCATACCAAACATATGATGGATATAAGAGTTGCAGTGCTTCTTTGAGATAAACATGGGCTCGTATCGTCTTCACATCGCGTCAAGATCTTTAAGGTATCCATAACAACTACCTTTACGACTACGAATTTGAAGTTAAACACTGTGACATTATTCATGTATTTTGATAATCTTTTCACGCACGAGGTTTCAATCAAAAAGTATGTACCTATGTAAGCAAGAAGCATCAACATAAGTATGCAATGACTGCATACTTATAAAAATATTTCCATTTTATAATATATTATAATTGGCTTATTTTAAAGTTTATTTGCTTAGAAATTGTATTAACGAATAAAAGTTTCGTATTTGAATAATTCAATAGATTAATAGAGTCACTTCGAACCAGTCAGATCTCTTTAGTAAAGATTAAGTAGATCAACTCACTAATTATCATGAATATTAGTAGCATAAATCATTTAAACACTAAGTTAAAAGGAATATCACGTTTTGAAACCATTCATGAAAATAGGTTCATTTTAATAAATAAGCACTCCTCAGTTCTTTACTCTGGTATAGATTTGTAAAATCTGGCTGAAGAAAACGATTTTTTTTTCATTTTTATATTCGTTAGTTGTCATTGATTGACTTCCCTAAATATCGTATAAAGTTTTTTCGAAAATCTGGACTTACATACGCCTCTTTTAAGAATATATTATTTTGGTAATAAAATAAATATTAAAAATGCGAGTCTATATCTTATTGATTATTTTAGTTATTACATGTTCTGCTGATGAGTCTTTTAAAGGTATATTATTCTTTTCTAAACAGACGATCGAAATAAAATAATTACCAAAATTATAATTATACTTCTATAACTTGATTTGTGGTTTTTTTCAGACAAGCAAACAGTTAGAGCTAAAATAAAACAAAATAATATACTAGCTCAAGATAATGTAAGTTTTACTGAAGGTAGGGATATCGAATATATTGTAGAAAAGATTGAATTATTAACAGCCCCAGGGGAAACATCTCTAGAAGGAAGCAAAGATAATACAAACGCTGAACTAAAGTACGATGAAACGGTTAAAAAATTGGAAGAATTGATAGATTTTTTAAAAATACCGAAAAATGTTTACAAATTTTTCAACATCAAAGGTGTACAGAGAGTAATAACTCCAATAGTAGGTGTCAGTAGTGAACGAGTAACGAAGCAACTTTTGATCATAATAAAAACGTTGTTTAATGTCGCACCTTCTACGACCACTGCACTTATTCCAATCAGTATTGTTGACAAACTTCTAGATATCTTTGAACACGATGACAATTTAGCTCTGAAAACTCATGCATTGGATATACTATACGTTTGGTTACCAAATAATCCAAGAGTTCAAGCGCGTGTTATGAAATTGAAAGGTCTTGAACCATTTTACGATCAAATATCAAAATTAGATTCAACTGTTATTTATACTTTGCTTGATCTTTTTAATAAAATCTTAGAAGAACATTTAACAGTACGAGCTGATAATTCTCTGAAGAATAAAGATATCTTTAATAAGAGAAACCTGTATGAAAAAATTGGTCTCGTTGAAAGAATGTCGACACAAACCGTTTGTAATGGTATTTTAAACATATTTGAATTAATTTTGCCTTTAACTGATAATAGGAATGAGCAGGTTCCTAAAATAATAATTAACCTGATGAAGAATATAAAACCTTTTTGTTTGAAAATTTATAATAGAAAAACTCTTAAAAAAGCTTATAAAGTGTTTGAAGGGTTAAAAAGTTATTTTACAAACACCGATACTACGGCGTTATTATTTAAGCTTGGATTTAATTTGACAGAAGTGAAAACAATTTTAGAAGATTACGATAAGAAGTTAAATGATAATGCTAGAGATGAGTTTTGATTAATCTTAAAACGAAATTAAGTTAAAATTGTTCTATTATTACATATAATGCATATTATAATTGTTAAAAATGTTTTGTTTTTTTTGTATACAATACGATAAAAAGTAATTGAAGGATTCCATACTTTGCACAGAAGACAATTCGGATTTTCATATCAAAGTTTAAATTAAAGTAAAAAAAAATATTTAAATGTTCTACTGCTAGGAAAAGGCCTTATTCCATATTTAATATAATGTTATAGTAAAAAAGATATAAGTTTAACTATGATAAGTGCATTTTTATATTTCAGTTTTATGTTTTAGTGTAGGTACAAATGAAACAAAAACAACTTTTTGGATGTACGAGTAATTGGTTTTTATTTAAAAAAAATCACTGTTTTCGATTGTCTCGACATTTTTAACAACTTGTCGCCGTTGTGAAGTGACATCACAGTAACGGCGGAATACAATGTGTTGAACGCCTAACTAAAAAATGAAATATAACAAAAAGTATTCGATTTATCAAAAAATAAATTACACTATTTTTAGGTTTTTAATAGAACGTAAATTACAAAAATGGTATATTCTCCATTTTAATACAGAACGTATATATTTCGTTAAAACACAGAAAATGCTTAGGATTAATAATATTAGTCCTTACACAATAGACGAACCATTGGCTAATAAGCCATCCTCCAGACGCAATAAAATATAAATTGAGATTGATATATAATTGCACATTTCACAACGTGGCTAGAACGCGTGAATCTTAACCGATGATCGTGGGTTCAAGCCCGGACAAGCACCATTGAATTTTCATGTGCATAATTTGTGTTTATAATTCATCTCGTGCTTGATGGTGTAGGAAATATCTGCCACATGTGTATTCCATCAACCCGCATTGGAGTAGTGTTGTAGAATAAGCTCCAAAACTTCTCAAAAAGGAGAGGAAGCCTTAGCCAAGCTGTGGGACATTCACAGACTTTTACTGATTATTATATAAAGTATAACTCCCATGAAGTCCAAACTAACGTAACCGCGGAAATGCTACATCTATTGTGCAACGAGGGGTCCAAAATATTTGCAACAATGACGTTGAGCGCATCGTCTATTGTTGTCGCTTGATTTATAGTTCAATGTTGTCTGGTGTGATGTTTAATTTAAAATATACGTGATTGATGTGAATTCTGAAATGGTAATATTAAATCATCACGAATTAACGAGCTTCACGCTGTTATGTTGTTTCAAATGCTTGGTTTGTATATTTATTTATTGGTTGGCCGTTAACTGTGTCTAGTGGCTACAGATCTTGATGGCCGGGTTCGAATCACGTCAATAGAATTTACTACACGTTCACAGTTAGAAAGTTGGCGATGTTGTTCCCGTAACTATAGTACGTAAATTGTTAGATTTGCGAATCACTCCTCTGTCGTGTTAAATTGCCGTTTTATCAGATTATAAGAGTGAGGTTAAAAGAGCTCTTGCGTTTGCGTTTGCATACATTTTTAAGAAGTATAGTATCACCTTCGTAGCATGCTAGTATTTGAGATTGTAAACTTTGACCGAAAAATAATTGCAAAAAGCAAATTATTTATTGTTTTATACAAAAACATTTGAAAAGTTACAAGATTAATTGTAAAATTAATAGGTGGTAGAAATTTGTGAAAAAAAAATTGTCTTGAAAAATTTTGTAAAGTTTCCAACGGTTAAGAATGTAGATTCATCCGGAAACCAGCTAGATTCTGAGTTACTCTTTATTTAAATTAAATGTGAATGTTAATATGTGAAATATATAATTCTAACCATTGCTATCAATGATCGGTTCAAAGTTAAATCGGTTTTTCAAAACTTGCAGAATTATTATTGCCCAATACAATAGTAGAATTGTATTCCATATTTAAATCAGAAGTAACAAAATGTGTAAAGCCATCCCTAAGAATTTAGCCAATGAAATGTTAATAAATCGATTTGTGGCCACAGATTCAATAGTGACAATAATGCATGTGATCATTAGCGTGATGACAAATGGCGCGCGATGGGTGGTCGCCATTTTGTTTTTTTCTATTCGCGGATGGGGCTGAGAAGTTTAGCATTTGCAAAAACAATTAATTAGCTAATTGCAGAATATGAAATATTATTTAAACCACGTATATATGCTGCGTTATTTAAGTCATTAGTATAATAGATGTTTCAAGTTTTGTTTTTTTTTTTATTTCGCGTATAAAACACATACATATATGCCACGTATTGCCTTTACTTACATAATGATATTCTCTTCTTACATGGAAATTGTATTATTGTCGCTATATGTACTTTGTCGTGATTATTTAACTATGTTGATTTGATTCTGACCTGACCTGTTTGGATCAAAGTTAGGATTGATTAAGATTAGGATGAGATCATAGACAATTTAGTACTTTTTATACATTTGACATATTCCTTACACAAATTGTACGTATTTAATAAAACACTTTCAATGACATCATTTAATATAAATATGCGGTCGGACATCATATTTCAAAAAACACTTAAATTACCTGTTCTCACCCCATCAACTTTATCTAATTGCGTAACTTTCCTTAAATCGTATTACTTACTGCGCAGTCTCCTGCTGTAAGGTTGACAAATGATGGCTCCACTGAAGTTTTGAATCTAAATCGTTTTGCAACAAAATGTGGTTGAATTGAATAGAGTAAGGTTGCCATATCGACAGTGGCGTATTTTGGGATTTGGCAACCATTACACTACGATCCACGGGACCGCAGCAGTAACGCTTAACGCGGGTGAAACTGCGCGGATCGGCTGGTTAGTAACAATTAGTCACATTAATAAAAATCTAATCTTATTAATAATGTATATATATAATATATACATTTATATTATTTATACATTTTATAATAATGTATATATATTATGGCACAATATACAGATAATATTTACGTGAATTTATATTGGAAACTTGTACCTCGACACATTTATTCAACGAGTCCCACGGCGACACTAGTGTTTAAGCAGCCGAATGGGGGTCGTCAACTAATTTCAACGTAACGAAGATTTAGATTTAATGTAACGTTTTCAGATTTTGTGGTTTGACTAATAGTATGAGTAGTATTATTATTTATTTTGGTAGAGATTCATTATAAAATTTACTTTACTTTACTTTTAAGACCAAGCAATTGTGTGTAACATTCAATATGTTATAGAGCGGAGACATCGGATGGTCCAGTGCTAAGAAGTCGTGGAACTTAATCGAATCATGTCAACATTATATAACAAAAAATATCAAAAACCCATGAATTATACTCATATATATATAACAGCGCGTGACATTATTAAATAATGAAAATCAGTTATGTTTGAGTTATAATTTATTATGTTTTTTTTTCGTTGATAAATTGTTCTGTTTAGTTTATTAGGGCGGATAAAACCGAATGTAGTTGCGTTTGTCACGACGGGCGAACGTCATGTCAATCATGGACTGGTTGACAGATATGGTACGCAGTGATCATTCGCAAACCCAATTGCTCTAAATCGGTAATTACTAGTGTAATCTGTCGTTGCATAAGAAATAGAAGTGCCTGTAATTAAAATAGTAACAAAATTCAACGTTGAAGTCCACTTATTTTAACGTTTCCTGAAGTATAACGCCGGCCATGGATTCCCGTGCTTACGAGTTCACGAATCAGCGTCAATTGTATAATTTAAATAATCTTGAAAATTATTCAAATAGTAGATGAAAAAACGACATTTTATGAACAGTTTTATATATTAAATGTTTGAAAAACTATTACTACATCCGTATCCGACACTAGAGCGTTAGAGTGTTACAAGCATATAAACTTTTTAATTATTTTATAGTTCTTTTCGTAAAATACAGATACTATACTAAGTCGAGATGGCCCAGTGGTAAGAACGCGTGAATTTTAACCAATGAACGTGGGTTCAAAACCCGGGCAAGCACCTCTGAATTTTTATGTGCTTAATTTCTGTTTATAATTCATCTCGTGCTTTTCGGTGAAGGAAAACATCGTGAGGAAACCTGCATGTGTCTAATTTCATCGAAATTCTGCCATACGTGTATTTCACCAACCTGCATTGGAGCAACCTGGTGGAATAAGCTCAAACCTTCTTCTCAAAAAGGGAGAGGAGACCTTAGCCCAGCAGTGGGACATTTTCAATATATATGGAACTATTCGATTGAATCAAGGTCACAAACAAACTCTTGAATAATACTGCGTGGGATCTTTTTAAAAGTTACACATACAAGTGGCAAAACCAAAAGGTCGACTAAACAAACACAAATATCGAATCAAATCGATCACTTTTTAGGCGTAAAATAAAAAAACGCGCTCTTTCATATAACTGTCAATGTCATACGTCAAAAAGAGCGCGCATTTCATACCTGTTTTAATATAACCTGTGCCATATCGAATCTGTGCAAAATTCTACTTAAAGCACTCCGTGAGAATAAAATTGTAACTTTTTTTTACGTTTTCGAGTCATGAATGAGCACTTTGACGTAATGACCGCAGTAAAGAGAACTATTTGTATTGTAAACGCAATCCTTAGGACTCCATTTAGATTAAGGTGGACATAAACCTTATGTTTCCAGGAAAGGGCTTCATTATATTTAATTTATAGAAAAAAACTTGACATTAGAATTAGATTTGTATTTTGATGTAATGGCATATATTTATTTCGAAATCAAGTAGCGTTGAATCTTGTAGACAGTCTCAGAAAGTCAATAAATAAACTATTAGGTATATAAAAATAAAGAAGCAATGTTTTAAATATATTAAACTAAAATATAAAATTACAATATACTTGATTAATCTATAATAATAGAAATAAATTGAGCAATAGTCAGCAGGACATAAACATTTTAGTCCATTTAACTCGACATAAATTTTGTTTTAGTAATTTAATATTATTTTCACAATCAACTAATTCGTCCAGATTTCGAGTGTGACTTGCTTATTTATATAAAATATAATTAATTATGGTCACCCTATAGCGAGAAGCTGTACAGTGGCCAGGTAATAAAAAAAAATAAAAGCGTAGGCGTGATGACCCACCTGACGCTAGTTCCCATGGCTACTGACTATTTGTAAAGGTTAATTTATGGTCATGAGACCATAGACTTTATTTGTAAAGTTTAATTGTATTAATGTTGAAATATAGAACTGCAAAATAAAATTATATAGTTTAACTTTATTATAGTGTAAGAATGGCTCAGTAACTCTTCTTCTTGTTAGCCTTGAATACTTTATTTTCTTTTATACGAAACTTGCATTACAATATAACACTAATCAGTATTTTTCAATTCTTTTACATTCTTTTAACTAACCATTCTCTCATCTCCATGACTACCAACCAACAATTCAATTTTCAATTTATCTATATCGCGTATTTTTTTGTTCCATAATTTCCAACCAGTATTAATTTAATTATAAATATTACCATGATCTTCCAAAATTCTCAAAATAATTACTAAAAATTAGTAAAACCTTACAATAGGTAGTTACTCATTATATATTAAGTATATTTAATTATATCATGTCTAACATGTAAGGAGATCCCTAGAGAAAGAGCGGTGGCATAAACTAAATATATTGCTATACAAGTATATATTAATATACACAACTAGCTACCCGCCCCGTCTACGCACGGGTAGAATGGGGGCCATAAAACGTTTCTACAAACGTATATTGTATCACATAATACTATAAATCTTTTGGTTCACGCTACGCAAGCCAGTAAAACTTGCATGACTTTTTCCGACATCTTTAACAAACATCGTCATATTTCAGTCAATTTAAAAAAAAATTAATGAATTCTACAAATAAACCTCACTACTCATAAATCATTCGTGAAAACCTTAATAAAACCTTTCTGTAGTTTTTGAGATTGTCGCGTTCAGACAGACACGCAGCGGAGGCCTTGTTTTATAATATGTAGTGATATCATATTTTCTTTCGCACCGTGTGAGCAATATCAAATAAATAAATAATTTAATACTTTATCGCAGACAAAAAATTTTTTTTTTTATTATAAACTTATGGACACACAAATTTATAATAAAAAAAAAATTGAATTTGTCTATAGCAAACAATAAATGTTTACTCTGTATCATTAATATTGTTACAAAAAAAAAATCATTCAATCCCGCGACTCACCTGCTTAGGTATCGTCGGTCCGAAATATGTTTTATCCGAATAACAAACCAATAAATCCGATATGCGCTATAAATTATCTATTCGGCAAATTTGTAGGATTCGTAGGCGGGTTATGATACAATACATGGATTTTCAAGTTTCCCATGAGTTTTTTGTGACAAAAACTTTATATTTTTTAGTTGCTAACTCAGTTACACCCTTTTACTAGTTTGTGTATTTTAAACAAAGTTAAAAAAAAAAGATTTTGAATTTATAACAAAGTTTATGGATATTTTAATACACTGATATTTTCAGGTTGCGAATAAAAAAGACTGGAATAAAAAAATATCGTGTTTTTTAATTTTATGTGTTATTCTTAACTAAATGAAATCTTATAATTATATTGTAACTAGAAATGCAGACAAAAAACGCCCATGATGGTAAGCGGTTACCGCCCATAGATTCTGGCAGTGTAAGAAATAGAAGTTCTTAAACCACAGCGTGTCTATGATATCACAATAATTACACTGACACTTTTACCTTTCAAAAACGAATTGAAGGATGGCGGTATAATAAAGGATGTCAGGATGTTGATACTAAACTAGAGACGGTTGTAAACAAAGCCTACCATCGGTAAATTGATTCTAATAATCATTTCAATACGAAAAATCCTTCTTGACTCGACAGGCTATTGTCTTCTAGTACAATGGTTTTCAAATGGAAGGTAAAAGAACAATTATTAATTATAGTAACCATTGTTTTCTTTAATTGTGTAACATGTACATTTGAATCGGTAAATTTACTTGGTGGTAAGTCTTTGTGAAATGCTTGTTGGGTAGGTACCGCTACGCATATTCTACCGCCGAACAGCAATAGTTAGTATTGCTCCGATTGAAAGGCGAATGAGCCACTGTAACTACAGGCAAATGGAGGATCTTAGTTCCCAAGGTTTGTAGCGTATGTAAGAAATGGTTAATATTTATTATATACTATATTTTCCGTTGTCGATTCGAATGAAGCGATTTACGTAGCTTATTAAAACATACAATGGCATAGCGAGGATATATAATGAGAACTGGTATTCAAATTACAGGTTCTAATATAAAAAAAATAATTGTTTGTATTTTATACTACATTGTAAGAAGGGATATTTTGCTGACTGCAGTCTTCCATCTTCCGTCTTGGCCTTTTCCACGCTTTTAAAGGCTATATATAAAGGTATGAGAAAGTATAAAACGATGTTCTTTGCCTCACCAATCTCGGCCACGGCGACAAAACTTAAGAAACAGCTAACTGGAGAGAAGATTAAAAAAATTATAATTGTAAAATAGTAAAAAAAAAAAAAGAAAATCCTGCGGTGTTTATTTCCGAACTGTTAAATGGTGAGCCTAGATTTAAACCTGCGATTTTAGATACAATTATGGCGTATAATGATTATATTTACTACTATACTAATTATTAAGGAAGAGAGGAATTTGAATGGCTAACCGTATAAATTACTAAACCAGTACCAGAAGTAACAGTGCGTTTCAAAGAAGGTTTTAGTACATTATATTATTATTATATACGTAACTGTGCTTCGCAGTTTTACCCGCTTTTAATTTAGACTATTGACGTCACAAGCGTGAATTTTATCTTTTTTTAAAAAATAATACAAACGCACATTTTTAATCACACAAACATAATAACTAAAATAGTTTTATTAAAAGAAACAAAAAAAAATCTACACCGACATATATATTTATTCCTTTATTTATATTGGTGTCAAAATAAAAAAAATACCGAGAAAAATCATAACTGAAATTTTTAATAAACGAACAAGTTCTCAAGTTTCTAAGTTTTCGCAAAACAACAAAATTTTATTACCTACTTAAATGTGTATTCTTTTTTTTATTATTTAAACTGTGAGGTTTTTTTTTGTACCATTAGATATATTATCCAGAAATTATATTATATAAGATTATAAAGACGTCAAGCTGATGGTAACGACAACCTCAGTGTAAACTAAGAAATCGTAAATTGACACAAATTGCGGAGTCACGCTGCGAAGCGTTACAACGGACTTCCGAATTTTTTCTTGAATCACATCGTTTAATGGACGTGGGAAACGGTCAAATTTGCCTTTTAATGTTATTTATTATCTGTTTGATATCATGTCTTAGGGGTTTAGGTGGGCTTAGAATGGGAAATTAAGTCTTTAATCGTAAGTCTACCTCCTATTTTTTATATAAAAAACAGTAACAATAATCTTTCTGAAATGTTTTCGTTTGTTTTATAAATTTATTTGTGACAAAAAGTGAAAAGTTATAAAAAATTTAAACAGTTGTAATACATGTATACAAACTGTTCATTGAATCATAAAATTTGGATCAAATGATAGAGTTCATTCAATATCCAAAAATATTCTTTTGATTTTTTCTAATTAAGAAATGTGATAAGTAAATTTGAATAACAATTTTAGATCACTTCTATCAATTTGTCACCAACTAAATATACATGATTAATTATACAACCGTTTTATGTTAACTTATTATACTTTGTTACGCCTTATACAATTCTTAAAATTCTTTTTAAATCGCAAGTGTTCGACACAATGACACAGAGTCAAAATATTTAACTACATACAATTGTTTATCTGTGCCCATTCAGGACACCGGAAGTCCGTACTTCAATAAAATTTCGCTTGCGTAATTTTTTTTTCAATTCTATAAGGCGAATGATGTATCGATGTTATACAAAGAGCCTTTAAAGTAATTTCTTTATAAAAATATAATGATTCTTTGGACGTTTCATTTTATACGTATCAATTTTTAAGTTTAGTAATCGAATGAATTGATACGAACGCCCTTAAATGGAATAAAATCGTTAGGTATAAGTAAAAACTTAAATTACGTGTGATACACACAAACTTTCATATTTATAATATTAGTAAGATTGCGAACATTTAATCCATTCATTAATATTATTACAAAACAAACTAGTTGCTAGATTTATTAAAACCGTATTATTTTAAGGGCACAAGAATAAAAATATATACAAAGAAATTAAATTCAATACAATTATTTGCTTAATATTAAACACGTAGCAAATGTTAATTACATGATAGAAAACTTTATCTACAAAGCAGCAAATATGCTTTATTATATTTTAAAAATAAATTCCGTTTGTTATAAGCAAGTGAGCCGTTTTAGTTAAATTATATTAAAATGTGAAACGGAAAGAACTGTGAACTTAATTATTAAAAAAAAAACTTAACTAAAAATGAACTTTAACATAGTTACGTCATAGCAAAAACGTTTTAATCTTAAAGTAGGATTTCTTTAAAAACTTTGCCGCCATTTTTCACGAGTGAAGTTTTTATAGAGTTATGACCCAGAGAATGAGGCTTCTTGACCCAAGTCAATGACTGGTCAAGTACGAAAAGATTGTATTAAACATGTTACATTTCATAAGAAACTTTTTTAATTACTAGTGTTTCGTGGTCATAATTAATAATTTTTTGTGAATTTGAGGAAATTCATAAAATTATTTTTCATATTCATTTTCATATATCGAACTTTTTTTTATTATTGATAACACTAAAGATCTTCAATAAATTCTAAACAAAAAAATTGATTTTTTATACAAAATACATTGACGGACGAGCACCTGATTGTAAGTGGTCACCGCCGCCCATAAATATTATCGCTGTAAGGAATATTAAATTAAATATTGTTGTTAACTGTTTAAATCTTAATTATTATTATTTATAATTTACAAAATTGCTTGTTTACTGTTTACATACATGAATTAGTTTTAAGTGGAAACTTGATTGGTGTGTGATCGAGTTAACTGGTTGTATAATGTATGTGGTGTTTGTTTCCCAAATATAATAAAAATAAAATAAAATAAAAATTAACTGTTCCTCACATCACCAATGCGCCACCAACCTTGGGAACTAAGATCTTATGTCCCTTGTGCCTTTAGTTACACTGGCTTACTCACCCTTAAACCGGAACATAATAATTCACAGTATTGCTATCTAACGGTATTAATACCCCATGAGTGGGTGGTACATACCCAGGCGGCCTTGCACAAAGCCCTACCACCACAATATATTATGCTACACAAAATAAATAAGTACAATAGCTGACATATGTGAACCTGAGCCTAAGTTCACGGGTTCTATAAAATACGAGTGGTATTTATAATTACCTATATTTATTACGTCTCGCGCTCGGCGTTGATGTTGAAATGAAGTTGGAAAAGTCATGAGGAAACCTGCACGTGTCGAATGAAAATCGACTACATACGTATACCGCATTGGAGCAGCTGGAATAAACTCTAACTTTTGTCTCAAGAAAGCCTTAGCCATAGACAAGATAATAGCAGTGTGTTACTTTTTTTTTACTAAATAAACTCAAAACTGAAAAAATGAAAACTGTCGATTTTCTTAATTAAGTGTCTCTGTCAATGATTTCTAAGAAAAACCTGACAAGAATTGTATAAAAAAAAAGAAAAATGTATATAAATATATATATATATATATAATAATTACTATATATATATATATAGTAATTATTTTAATAATGTTATTATTTGCTCAGTTGGGATACAAGTGTGCAATGCCTATTTTTTACTAAGAACACTTTGAGCGGAAATCGAAATTTTTCTAAATCTATGAGAAATAATGAGGTTTTTGTGTAATAAACATATTATAAGATTTTATATGAAAAAATGGAAATACACTTTATACTTATAAAAATATATTTATTTATTATTATTTTCACTTATAATAATACTCTTTGCACACAATCCTATTTACATACAAATTTTCTTAAAACTACATGTCATTTATCACGATCCGATTTATACAAAATTATACACGACAAAAACATAAATCGCAAATTGAAAACAAAAACGTATTATGACCAAAAATGTTGACTAAATTAATAAATACATTTCTGTCATGTTATTATGTATTAGGTAACTAATAGCCGTACAAATAAGGAAAACCATTAACATGAGGAACTGCAGATAAAGGGACGAAAACAGGCATCATTCTTTCAGCATGGAGGTAATGTGTTCTCGTATGTTTCTTTAGATGATCTCGTCTGCCAAACTTTTTTCCGCAAGTCGGACAAGGATAGGGACGAACTCCTGAATGTATCCGCCTATGCCTCGTCAACTCTTCGTTCCTCGTGAAGGTCTTACCACAGTTCTTCTCGTCGCATTTAAATGGTCTCTCACCGGTATGGATTCGTATATGACCTTTCAGCTGGCCGTTATTAGAAAAACCGACGTTGCAATGTGGGCATTTATATTTTTTTGGTCTTTGCTTTCTCGCATTTAATAGCTTAGCTTCGTTTTCTTGCTGTAGTATTCTTGCATATTCAAATTCCATTGCATATCCTTGAGCTAAAGACTCTAAGAGGAGAGGATCAGTTGGCGGTATTCCTAACGTTTGTGCAATATCTGCGGGTAAGTACTCGGGTATATAGCCTTGGCTGTAGATATTTGGCGGCACAATGCTCGGTGCAAATATGTTTTGAGTTTGTAAATCTTCAACGGGTGTTTTGACAATATTTTCGCGTACTTCGCTTTTTACTTTCTCTGGATCTTGTAGCAATCTGTCACAGCATAAACTTAAACTTGCAACTGGGGAATCGGTAACATCAAGAGGTTCATGAATACGGTTCATGTCGAGTTTCTTATCGTCTTCATTATCAAAGGTCGTAGTAGATACAGTCGCATCTTGGTAATTATTAGTATCATTCTTTTTGAAAGCTCCGCGAATTTTTCTTAAGCGACTTTCCCGCTTTTCTTCTTTTATTTTTTTTAGTTCCGCGTCTCTCGTAACATTTTTTTCACTTTTTGTAGGGTTTTCAGTATTTTTATTATCACTCACATCCCACGGCCTGAAAAGCCTTGAATATTTTTTTTGTACAGATAACATTTTCAGGTAAAGTATAAAGATGATTTCACACACGATCGTTGTAATCGACTGGGACCCTTTCTCATTTCAACAAGTTTTATATACATTCCTTTAACAATAAATTTAATAAAATCGCCCAAAAGTAGAGGGATACCAATGCCATTGAATGGACGAAAGAGACGAAATATTTTTCAATTGTTGCACACTTGAATTTCGTCTCGG
Organism: Nymphalis io; assembly: GCF_905147045.1. Taxonomy (NCBI): domain Eukaryota; kingdom Metazoa; phylum Arthropoda; class Insecta; order Lepidoptera; family Nymphalidae; genus Nymphalis; species Nymphalis io. Next base: position 7,389,590 of record NC_065912.1, read on the forward strand.
TTCTTTTCATATATGTACATTATTAATTTAAATTATAAAGAACCTTAAACATCTACTATAGGGTTGATTTTTGTAATTTACTCGAATATAAGTTAAGCTATTTAATCTGAAAAAGGTGTCATAGTCTTTGAGATAGGGGTGTGTAATGTTATTTATGTTGATTTTTGTGCGTCGTCCGGAGGCGGGCTCGGGGGCAGAGCGTTATGCTTGAGTGGTCGCGGCCCTTGCAGCTGCTAGCTTGTTTGTTTTAATGGTTTCGCCAATTGTTGCGGTTCTCGACGATTTATATGTTATATACACGCAAGGAGAACAATTGAGATGCATATGGGTGCGCTTTGATAGAATGTGCCTTTACTTTGTGGTACACTTAACGATTTCATTTCACAAAGCCAAATGCTTAGTAAATGTTGTTGACTGATTAATAGTTTGCATTTAAATTAATATATTTTTTTTAATTAAAAAGTATTAAACGGAACATTAGATTGATATTTATTAAAAATATATTAAATGTCTTTAAAATATATTGAACTGTGTGACTGTTTTTCCCGTTTTTAGTCGTGTATTCGAAATATAAGTATTCTATTGTGTGACAAAAATCAAACATTTCCTGGACATAAAAAGTAGAATCCCGTCATCTATAAAATTGATCGAAAGGATCAATCTAAACAAGTCGTGCTCCTATTCAAATACAATAGTCTTGATTGCAACGCTTTTGATCTTTTTGGGCAATTTTTGAACGAATTGTGGAATTGGCGCGATCTGTCAAATTCAGTGTCGCGATTGATAGATTGCCGCTATTTTGTAGATTTTGACAAGAATCATTCGAAATTAAATTATTTTGTATAAAAAATCCTTAATTTTTATTTATTATAATTTAATATTTATCACGATTTTTGGTAATATATATTAAATACAAGAGGTATTTAATATACTAAAAATAGACCTAAAATGGAATGCATTAAAAAAAAGTAAAGGTTTAGTCAATCGTTTTTTTTTTAATTATTTCAAAGCCTTACTTAAAATTAGCCTTATTTAAATACCTTTGATATGTTACAAATGCAAACCGTCATTGACGTTTTAAAACTATTCTTGGTCTAAGTTTATCGGAATAAAAATCTAAAAAGTGTGGATCAAGAAAATTTTCAAGTTTCGTCTAAAAACAATATTAGTAGTCTTATCGATAAAAAATTTGATTGATTACTGAATATTGAATCCCATCGCCTAGAACCCGACGTTATTAAAAATCATTCTTTGAAGATGTTGCTTTATTTGGAGATTTCGCACACGCCTTGATATCACAAGGCTGTTTGATTTGAGTGATCGATATGCCGTTATCCTACAATTTCTAACATGTCTGTACAAAAAATAGAAATAATATTTTACTTGTTTTGTATCTTTTTAAAAGAGGCCATACCTTAAATTTACACTGCTACACTACACATTTTCTTTTCGGTTTGTGTAATTTTACGATCACAGTTTTCTACTAATACGTCAAAAAAGAAAGATTTCTAAACTTATTTGTAAATAAAAAAGACGGAGAAGTATTCGCTTAAATATACTACAGTAAGGTTCAATAAGCGTCAATAGTTTAATGACTTACGGGCGAGTTATGTGAAAGTCGCAGATCCAATCCTGACATCTTTAGCTATTATTCCACTGCTGCCTCTTTAAGCCGTAAATGTTTAACATATATATTCATCCTTCCAATTAGGCTTAGCTATTTTTGTTTATTAAAAAAATACTTTAATAGTAATTATATTCCATAATATCACTTTACAGAAAGAACTAAAACTAAACTAACTTATTAGAAATTAAAACATAATTAGTTTGCTCATCATGTCCTTCGCCTGTAAGAGTTCGTTGATAAGGATAAATAATCATATATAATATAATGACAAGGATAGATAAATATATCGTTGATAATAATAGTGACATATAATTACGAATAATTACTTCACATAAAATACTTTTAATATTAATGACTTGAAAAAATATTTTATTTGGTTTTCGCTCAGGAAATACGATATGTACGAGTATATACTTGTAGAGCTATCGATTCCAAGATTTAAAAAGTAATATATATTAATAATCACTGCATATTATAAAAAAAAAACTACCGAACGAAATTTCATAAGGTATTCAATTTTATGAAAAAAGTGTAGGTACATGATTTAATAATTTTATGTGAAAAATGGTCTGAAATATGATACGATGATGATTATGATCTGAAAAAATCATAGCGGCTGCGAGCTTTATTGAAACCAACGCTCTTTAAGGTATGTATTCTAGGTATATATTATATAAACCTAAGCATTTTTTTGTTGTTTAATATAATCCTTATTTTACCCGATCGAAGCTGGATACCGGTAGATAATGGTGGCGCACACCAGTAAAGCAGGGAATAAAAATCGCGCGAATATGTTGATTCCGTGCATGATTTTTGTCCGGTCGCGTCAGATTGCCGGACTATGAGAACAAGAGATTAACCTCTGAGAATGCATCTGTGTTTATGCACACACTCGTTCACTACAAAATCTCGTGCGCAAATGGTCTCCGAGTTTGGTCGCGGTGATTAAAATTCGTTCAAAAGAAGATTATTTTTTAACAGACTGAGCTCGTTGACGGGCACAAGAAATATAAAATCAGCTGATCTTTGATAAAACAAGTTTTTAATTAAGTGTAAATATCTAGTAGAAAAGATCTTCCTTCCTTCTTATAATAATTAATCAATACATCAAAAGTACATCCAAGTTCGAACCACAAAATCTCATAGTTCATACAAAATTCTTTAGCCTTCTTTTAATGCTATTTAATAATAGAAATACAATTCTCTATCCGTTTTCTATATAAAAATCATATAAATCTCAACAATAATGCTCTGCGTATAATTCAAAATATCATTTAGTAGAATTTATTAAAAGCGTGACAACTTTATAAGATGTCGTTTTGTTCACTTTTTCGATTCATATTGTATTTTCAATTACTACGGTTGTCCCAGAATGGTTTTACTTTTATCAATGGGATTCAACGCTATAGTATTTATATAGGATGTAGGAGATTTCAGTGAATCCTCTTTAGGCGTTAATGGTAGTAAAATAAAAATTCAAACTTAAAACGTTCCTAATGCAAAACTCTTTTTAAAATTAGCTCTAGCATTTATGAAATATAAAGTTATAATAATAGTACCAATAATATTGCTAGCGAATGAGAAATATTAACTAAATATGAATTTATTACTAAACGTTAAAAACGAAAGACAATAATAATCTGTAATTCTGTAATGAAATTTAAAATTAAATGAACGCTGAAGATTGTTTATATATGTCTAAATAAACACAGTATTTTTAAACAACCTATATACAATAATTCGCGATATTATGTGTGGTCCTTATTTGACCACAATCGTGGTAGAGCTAAGAACAAAATGCGCTATAAATTTAAAATGGCTGACAACTTATTGTATGCGTACCATCGCCCGTCCATTGATGCGAAGTCAGACAAACTGACGCCATGCCGTTTTTACAGCTCATTTTAAGTAACTTGTTTACGAATTTTAGTTTATTCATTGACGTAATTCTCTTTGTAAAAGTAAGTATGATATTATTATGGTATTTGTGAATGAAATAGCTTTCGTTTTCGTAAAGCTACGAAACGACCTACCATGACATTAACAATGATAACATTTTTTTTAGTTTATAAGGCTAAAGTAGAAATTTTTGAAGACAAAAATTAAAAATAATATATTGCAGTACTTGTCTTTATTATATGTAGTTATCTTTATTATTATTTTGTGAATAGTATCCATATTATAGCCATCTCTGTTTAATAAATGTTTTTATTCTTTCATATAATATTAATTCAATGATAAGCTAATGATACAATAAAAAATGGTTGTTATAATATTTTTATGTTTTATATATAATTATTATAATTCAAACAAATACTTTTCCGACGAACCTCATGCAACCTAATTGATTTAAAAACTAATGTCACCGCAACACGTCCTCGGTTAGGGGACTAACTTGGGGTCAATGGGGAGGGGCGTTGTCCCCTCATAGGGAGAATGCGAGATTGGGGTTACGAATATTATTATTTTTAACATTTATCGATTACTAGAAAAGTTAATGTGAAGTTTTCTTATTTCATCAAATAAATTGGTCGATTTTTTTTTTTAATTTTTGACGGTCCTATATGACTAGAATCGACTTGACATCGGTAAAAATAGTATTTTAACCTATATATTATTATTTATGACATTATAATATCAGATTCGAGTTTCAAATAACCTATCCATCAGATAATCTATTCTATTATTATTATTTCTATATTTGAAATGAAACTTGATGTAAATTCCGTAATAAATTATAAACAACAATAACATAAAGAATACATATATGATTAATACGAAATTTTTAAAGCAAGTCGACGTTTAAGTTTGTTATAAAATAACCTGGATCCATACTCGCGGCCGATTTAAAAAAAAACAAATGCAGTTGTTTCTTATACATAGACTACAAGAATCGTGTCGAATCGCCGTCCCATCGGATTGTTAGAGTGAGGAATAGTGAGTGCATCAGAATTTGTGAACACACTTGTGAAATATGGCCTGCACAGTTTGCTAATCTCTCTTGAGATTGGCCGTCAACGGTCAAATGCTTGCCTACTAAGTGTAAAAACAAGAGGACATCACCTTTTACACATTTCTTAATAAGATCAGTATCGAAGATAACGTATCACCATAACATCGTAAATTGGTTTCACAAGTGAAATACGAAGTGAGTTCCTACAGAATATAACTGTGGTTACACTAAATATATTATACTTGCTTTATTTTTGTGTTGTCGATTAGCCGTCAATGTAAAGTATTGTATAATGAAATAAAAGTGAAGTAGCAGGCTTTAAATAGCCCACTGCTGGGGAAAGTCTCTTGAGGAGGCTTGAAGCGTATTGTTCCAAGCTTCAATGCGGGATGCTTAGACATTGCGGTAGAATGTTCAAATACTTTTATAAAGTAGACTGTTTATTGAAATCTTTTGAATTGTCATTTCACAAGATCAAATTAAATTTAAAGCCACCACCCGTTCGGAAATCTACCGAAAGAAACAACAACTCTCTTTCGACAATGAATTTACATAAATAATTTAAACATGTAGGTATTTTTGCTATAATATTATTATAATAATAGCTGTGCCAGCGGTTTCACTCGCATATAACATAAAAAATTACTAAAAGCAGATTTATAATATTTTAGTATATACAATATTTTTAGTTTTATTTTCGTGGTATACTAGTATTTATTCGGTTTTCGCCGCACCCGGGTCTAGATAGGGCAACATACAATTGGAATCATACATGAGATAAACATCATTCTCATAAATCTATTCCGACATACTTGAATTAGTATTTTTTATGGTTTTGTACATATTAATACAACGGGTAGTTAAGCAGGTTGTTTCAAAATTATCATACATACATGCGTATTTATTTTCAGTTTGTAAATAACTTTGTAAGTTAAAGGTTATTAGGTTAGGTAGGTTTAGGTTAGGTAGGTATTTCGTTGATAAAGGTAGTATAAGGTAATAGTTTTACTCATATATCTTCCATGTACAAACAACGATTAGTTAAAGATTTATTATATGTACAGGTTTGAGAATGCTTTCGTTCTCATAAACATACGAATCGACGTACCAAAGCATTAACAATGATAACATTTTTTTTTTTAGTTTATAAGGCAAATGTTCGTTTCCTTCACTGTCGACCACGAGATAATTTATGAACACACATTAATTACGAATACGAAGTGAAACCTTACCGATCTTTACCTGGATTAAAACGCTACCTTTGGTTAGGTTTCGCATTTTATAGCCACTGGTTCACGTCGACTCTTGTATATAGTCCACTGGCCGATTTCAAAACATAAACGACAAGTTTTTTTTTAAATATTCGGTAAGGTGTTTTATTTAAGTCTGAAATTTAGGATTGCATATTTTTTTAAATTATAATTATACGTCTTTAATGTTGTTTATCTAATATTTCACTAGACATATCCAGTCGTATTCAAACGTAGGCTTGTGAAGTTCAATATTGACTAAACAAATACCAAAATGAATGAATGCATGAATGAACCAATATGAGATGAAACCATAGACAATTTACTACTTTTTACTGATTTTACATATTTATAACGATCGTATAACACATGATAAATTAAAAAAAAAATATAATATTATATATTATACAATATCTTTAAAATGTAACAGCTAGATTTATCAGTATTATAATGACGTATTAATACAATATTAATAGGTATATATATTAAGAAGTCGAGATGACCGAGTGGTTAGAACTCGCGAATCTTAACACATTCAAACCGGCAGATCGCTGATTCAAACACAGGCAAGCATCACGGAATTTTCATGTGCCTATAATTTGTGTTTATCAAGGAAAACCTGCATGTTTCTAATTTTACTGAAATTCATCAACATGTGAAACCAACCCGCATTGGAGCAGCGTAGTGGATTAAGTTCAAACGTTCTCCTCAAAGAGAGATACTGCACCTTGTAGTAGGACATTAACCGGCTGGTTCTTTATTAGGCTGTATAGAAATGTCTGTTAAACGTGAAAAATTGCGTTATTTTTTTGTGTACGGAAAATATAGATATAACCTATTAAGCTCAAACATATACTTTTGAATCTAGATGTTACAAGATTGAAGTCCGAAACTCCACCGGGGATATTTTGAAGGAGAAATTTAGTAAATTTTTTTTTTTTAAATAATATTTATGTTATGAACGTATAAAATTATATACGTTTGAACACTCAACAATAGTTACTTCGCTATATTTCTTTATATATTAAGTATGAAAATTAACAAATACTAACTTCTTATTTCTATCGTCTACCAGCTATCCGTACTGGTTTCGCGTTTCCGTTAGAATAAAGGGTATACATATATTACTTATTGTAATACACATGACCCTATTGTTTCCGCGGCACGCGCCAGGAAATCTCTGAGTTTGCATATTTTTTTCCGACAAATGCAACAATAAACGTCAAATTTCAGACAATTGACTCGAAACTTTAATTAATTATTCACCTTAACCTTCCTCACGAATTACTCCGTACTAATACTATAAATCCGTATTAATACTATAAAATAATATAAAAATCCGCTTGGGAGTTTTTGAGTTTATCGTGCTCAGACAGACAGACAGACCTTGTTTTATAATATGTAGTGATATAATCTTGTATTCGGTAATAAGCCTTAAATAGTTTGTTAATTATCAAAGATAAATCCTAGTACCGCTGTCAACCCCAATAGGCCCTAACACTACAAACTGAACATAATAAATTAACTCGTACGATTGACGTATATCGTATTATTAAGTACTTTTTAAAGCAATAAACAATAACTTAACATCGACTTGCTAACAAGAGATGAAAGAATTCTTGCGACACATTCATCTCAAATGACCATACCTGTAAAGCCTACAATACAACATTGTCGGTCCAACAGAGATTCGCCACATCAATCGCTGGCCGACAATCTAATTTACACTTTTCTATGACACCTTTGTCGGCCTACCGTAAAGGCGGTCACTTCAAAACCGTCTTACGTTTCATGTATTTTGCTTGCACGTTATATGAATGGAATCAGTTTATTGATGGTGACGACAACTCGTAAGTTTATGGCTTTATAAAAATGTTTATTATTATTTCGAGTTGGTAAACATATTGTATTTGAAAATATTTCAAAAATATATCACAATTTATAGACATGTATTAAGAATACTTGCATTCCTTAAAGGTGAGATATTTCTTAAATTTATTAAAAAAATACCTTTAAAAAGGTACTACAAGAATAGCTTTCTAGTCCTCAAGAAACCGATTTGTTTTGAAATATTGTAATCCAAATTTTATGATTGATAACGTTTAAAAATAGACCACGTATGCTCTAAAGGAAAAAACTGAACCCAAGATCGGTTTCTTAGTAATTTTAAGTTTAATTACTTCATGATTCGATAAGAGATAAAAATAAAAACTTATTTTATTTATGTGACGCAAGCATCAACTGAGCATAATTTAAAACTATTAAGACTAAGAAGGAATGTAGTAAATAACACATAAATTAAAACCTTGTACATTAACAAGCTTATTTTCGTAAAACGTTTTTAGTTTTTACTTTGTATTGTTAAGTGTTTATTAAGCCGTGTAACTAGGAGCCGATTTACCTCAAGTGTGAAATATTTCTTGATACTTTTGACAATACAATAAGTAAGTGATATGCTGCTATTTTGAATAAAGAATACCGAAATTTTATTTGTTTTATCTGTGTATTGTTAAAATATACGTAATCATTTTATACACACCTAATTTGACGAATACATTTAAAAATGGTATAAGAAATATTCAGATATTTAAAAAACTTATTAAGATGCATAAAAAGAACAGCAGTGTTTTTCTTTAAGAACTCATTTCGAATCTCACTCATGAAATTATGACAACTAACTTAAAATTATAAGCTATTTTGATGCGTGTAGGATACACTTAGGACATACATATATTACTAGGTGCTATGATTAATCAATGCAATATAATTTATTGTCATTTTACGATCATATTCTGCAGTGATTTTCGAGTTCATTCTCACGGAATAGCTCTTATGATCAAAGTAAAAACGAGTTCTATTATATTTTATAAAACAGTTATATGTAATTTATGCCGTGTTTCTTATAAAATTCGTGTTTTTCAATTTATTTTTATTTTATTATTTATTTTTAATATAATTTCTTTCTTATATTAAACATAGACCAACAATATACATCATATAAGACATTTGGAAATACTAGATATAAATACGAAAACGGAACGAACTTTGAATTTTGAAGTCAAGAACGAATTTAACATGATTCGCTCTTGATTTAAAAATTAGATAAATTCATAAAATACAAAGCATCAAGATACTTTAAGTACTGTGTAACTCTATACACTTTCAACTCGCCGAGTAGGCGGGGCGCGGTATCTTTGTGTGTTTGTTTGCTTTTAGATTTGCAACTTTACAGATGTCAACTCATTGCGGAATAGTCAAAGCGTGAGTGGGAGACAAGGGTTGAGATATATTGTGGTCATGACATGTGTTGGGCTGAGAGTTCTGTTACAGTTCACTTACTTGATGCAGTTATTACTTTATTTTCAATACATTCGACAAATAAAAAGTATAAGTGTCGTATGTATTCAGAACTCCAGTTTTTTTTTTGTGCTTGCCATATCTATCTATAACTATCTGCTTTAAATGAAATAAGTTTGTATTATAATGTAACTAGCTAATTCCCGGCTTTGCACAAGTAGATAAATGTATTTTGGATAGGATTTACGTAAAATCCGTTCTCAGTGAGCGTCTACGTCGCAGAAGGCGTACATGTGACAAATTTCAAGTCAATCGGGCGCATAGTTTAGGAGATCTAGATGAGTGGTATTTCGCTTTATATAGAGGTATATATTAACTATAAAGGAAGCCCGCGTTTGATCAATTTTATTTTGAATATACAGTATTGGTAAGTTTTTTAAACGCTGTTAGTTTATTTGTTCTCCTCTAGGAAAATATAATAAATGTATATAATAATTAGGCAAGACATAATTGTTATGTTTACATAACAGAACATATAACCAATACTATGTAAAAAATAGAATCTTATTTCATATTATCGTAATTAAAATGTATGTCAAAATACATAATGTGTACAAATAGACTTTTACAAGTACTTTTAAATCGTCAAGCGCTACCACTGGTTCGGAATGTGGATTCTAATAGAAATAATCTTAATTAATTGGTTGTTCTACAAAAGATAAATTTAAATAAGCGAAACTATATTTTAGGTATCTAAGTAGTATAAAAACAGCGGTAAAATAAAGGTCTCGGACTCCGCCATTTTGGAGCAATGTCACTATGCCACACCAATATGGCGGATAAACTTTTAGCATGATAAATTATAAACAAATTAAGGATCTCTTAAGAAATCTCAGTGATTCTTGAAAGTATTTAAACCACCGATATTGGATTAAGAAACACGAGTTATATTTTTTTGTTTCGAATGGGCTTAAATAAAATGTTTTGCAATAATACTTTTGACGTTTAGAAGTATAATGAGACTAATTTAAATAGGTACCTATATCACGTCAGTCATAGTAAAAAGTTAGCAAAAAGAGCCGATCGATCATAGTGTGTTTGGTGGCAAGCTCCTCTCTTTAAAAGCTTGGGCGACATATTGAGATAAATCGCTTCAACCCTTTATAAGATGAAAATAAAAATATAGATATATTTCACAAGCCAGTAGTAAAGTTAAAAAACGTAATCGATCTTTTGTGTACAAAAGTTACAACGTTGTTTACACGTTAAAAGACGTATGACTTTGTTTTACTTTTCAATGTTACTTAATAACTAAACTAAACTATGACAAGTTGATAGTGTAACTGCTTAATAAATAATTAAATATGTAATAAAATGTATATAAATATAATATAAAAATCACTACATATTATTAAACAAAGTCCTCTCGCCGCGTCTCATTGTCTGTCTGAATGCGATAAACTCAAAAACTACTGAACGGATTTCTATGCAGTTTTTTTTGCAAAGAATGACATGGCTTATAAGGAAGGTTATAATATATTAAGGTTTTATGTAAATTGGCTAAAAGGTGACGATGATTGTTGAAGATGTCGGAAAAAACATGGCGTCTGGGCTTTAATAGCGTGCGCTACGTAAACCAACAAAGTTATATGTGTTACGATATAAACAATATATGTAGACCCTTATTCAATCAATGCGAAGTAAGGTAAGTAGGCTCATAAAAAAGTTGTTCCATTCGGTTTCACTTGCGTTAAACCTTAATGTTACATTTACACCAGGCCAATAGCCGAGCCCATCCACTAAGCCAAGACATTAATTCGAATGTAAAATGCAATGTAATTTACACGTACACCTTTATAACAAGACTTTTTTCTTTTTCGAGCTAGAAATCTTTATTTTCAATGGATTGACTTGAACAATGGCTTGAAGACAAGCTAATGTACTGGATAGCAGAATTTGATTGATACATTTATTTATAATTATTTTTTTTTTTTTTAATTATTTTTAAAAGAGAAATAGCAGTTTTAGGCTATTGAGAGCCTAAAAGTGTGAGTAATTAGCATAATTGTTACTTACGACCTTACACAAGTAGATATATTTCATATATGGAACCAAGTGTAGTAAGTTGTGTCAACCATTTGTAACTTTAACATTATTTTATTTCAAACGAAATAAATATATACATTATTCAAGAAGACCTTTGAATGGTTATTTTACAAGATTATATTAAATTCAAAGCTACTATCGATTCGGAATGTAGATTCTACCGAAAAAAGCATGGAATTCAATCCTAATTAATTTTACAATAACAATAATAATGTCCTCCAGACCGATTTCGGCCACGGCGGCCAATCTCAAGAGAGATTAGCCAACTACCCATATCCTATATAACCTAGGACCTCCGTGTCTGCGACCTGACATCAAGCCACTAGACCAACGAGGCTGTCATACTTTTACAATATAAAGTAACTAATGTAATACACTTAATTTTTACAGTTAATTATGTAAAGTGAATAGGGCGTAATTATGTAAAGTGAAAATGTCTCGTGGCGTTATAAATGCTTACCGTACAACGACAATATAAGACTATTATGTTTCATTTTTATAAACTCCTAAGAGTTTTTTTTTTACAAATAAATTAATTTTATTACAGTTTATATCAAGTTTGATTTTTTTTTTATGTTAGAATCAACGCAGGCTGCAATAAATCCACAATCCCCCGCGAAACACGTGCGTCGGCGTCGGTCAACCTCACTGACTTTCCGCGCCACTTCACCCCATTGTTGGCTATCATTTGTTACATTCTATTTTCTGTTATATTATATCATCAATAATATATACGAGCACGGTAACTGTAGGACAGTACGGGTACGATGCGTTATATTCCAATACAAATTAATACAGACCAATGCAATATTGTTATTCTGTAAGAACTAACTTTGAATCTCATTCGTAAAATGTTTAAAAACGGCTTACGTTGATATACTTTTGTCATGCGTGTAACCTTTAAATGTTATTATTATAATTAACGTAGCATCACTTTCTGACATTTCACGATCATGTTCCGTCTTGAGTTTTAAGTTTATACTCACAGAATACAGTGTACTGTAAATTATGTAGCATTTATGTATGCAAAATCAGTAAGTTAATTATTTCTTGATTGTAGACAAATACAATTTATAATACAGCGGAACTTAACATATTGTATTACTCGTTAGTATCGACATAACGATATTTTAAACGCTATAGAATTGTCACGTGAAAAAATCTACGTGGTTCGCGGTGAATTTTTAAAAATAAGAACTAGAAATAGCACTACTGGTGGTTAATCTTAATGCATTTCGTAACGGATACATAACTTTTTAAATAAATAAAAACGTATAGTAAATACCAAAAATGTACCCTTTTCGAGAACAATATGGTTCTTCTAAGATTTATATATAAATTACATATAATACTTCGGCGGCTGTCACATGTGGTTACAAACAAAGGTGATTTCTGCGCATCTGCTTCACACAATATACCAATGAAAAACTCAAACACGGGCCAAAACATCGGGGTTTTTGTATCAAAATAAATTTCAATTCTTGCATAGATATAAAATAAATTTCACAAAATAGTTACGAAATATAATCACTTCATATTTACTAATCTTAGTTTTACAGCAAAACGAATATTTTTATTTTCAGCGAAAATATTTAAATATACAATTATTGTTGAAATTGCATTTAGTTAACAGTTTTCGTATTTATTTATTTATTTGTAATGTATTTTCTTATTCATTTACTTCTTATTCATTTTATCCGTGCAGTGACGGAGAAAGAATACATTTCACTGCCCCTCTCTTTCCCATGGGTGTCGTAAGAGGCGACTAAGGGATATCTGAGCGACCATCTGCTCACCTGGTGGTAGGATGCTAACATCCGCCTGGCTTGTTACCACCGTACGCATGGTGAAAAACTCGTGAAGTGGCTTGCAGCCGCGTTTCGAGGTCAGCCAGCGTACAGCCAGAGCCCGAGCGAGTATTGCCGCGATGGGTGTTGGTCCGGTTGGAGACGGCTGTTGAACCAATGCCGGGGGAAACTGTATTGACCTGCCGGCCAGGGAGACCCGAAGAAACGGCTGTTCCGCTGGCCGCCCGTGGCATAGTACAGGGGCCCGAGCGTGCCTAACCAGCTCGTGAGGCTGCCCCACCAGGCCACGCATAATCTCGGGGTGGACCGTCGTGCCGGTTGGTGACCGGTAGGTGGGGTCCCGGCGGCCACTTCCGGGGGGGTTCGGGGGCCCTTCCGTCCGGCGGGTCAGTGTATTTTTCCTTTTGGCAACCACTTGGGGAAACACGCCTCCACACTTTGCCCATCCCTATCGTGGCAATACATCGCTCGCTTCACGTCTCTTTTCCATTTAATTTCTCCCAAATGGCGCAACAAAAAAGAAATAACGGTCGTACAGCGGTGCTCACCCCCACCATACCCTCGCTGTTTGAGGTCGAGTTCTCTAACATCCGAGGACTCCACACTAACCTCAACGCTGTCCACCACCATCTCGAGACAGCACGGCCAGCAATGTTGTTTCTCACGGAGACACAAATACTCCGTCCTGCCGATACCAGCTACCTTAATTATCCCGGCTACACGCTTGAAGAATCCTTCAAAGCGAAAGCCGGAGTATGCTTGTTCGTCAGGACGGATGTTTGCTGTCACCGACTGCGCTGCTTGGAGGACCCCTCCTTCTCCATGTTGGTGGTACGTGTGGACCTGGTTCGTCAGAGCCGAGTCTACGTGTGCCTCTACAGATCCCACAATGGTGACTTGGAGACAAGCCGACTATTTGACCATCTTAGTCGGGTGGCAGATGCTGCGCAAGAGCAATTTCCTAACGCGGAATTGGTGTTTTTGGGGGACTTTAATGCTCACCACGAATCCTGGTTGAAATCCCTCAAAACTGACCATGCTGGAAGGACTGCTCATGCTTTTGCTCTCACACATGACTTGACCCAACTGGTTGATCAGCCCACCAGGATCCCAGACATTGATGGGCAAGCACCTTCTCTACTGGACCTTCTGCTGACTTCTCACCCGGTGGAATATCAGGTTGTGGTTCAGGCTCCTCTTGGCTCTTCGGATCACAGCCTTATTTCTACCAGAGTGCCACAGGCCAAGCTGCCGCCACTAGCGGTATGCAAACGTCGCGTTTGGCACTATAAGTCGGCGGATTGGGACGGTATGCGCGATTACTATGCGTCGGTCCCTTGGAAGGAACGTTGCTTCAGTGGGAATGACCCGACAGCTAGTGCCGCTGCTGTTGCTGGCGAGATCATGCTGGGAATGGAATACTACATTCCTAGCTCAGATCTCGTCAGTAGGAGTACGCGTAACCGTTGGTTCACTCGTGAATGTGCCGATGCTGTATCAGCTAAGCAGGCGGCATATCGCAAGTGGATCAACGGCTGCATTAGCGGGGCATCTAACATTGACTCACTGAAAGCAAACTATAATAAAAATTCCAAGTCCTGTAGAAAGGCATACACGAGAGCGGATGCACAGCGCATTGTACAGATTGGTCATGACCTTGTTTCGCATCCTAGGGGCTCCCGTAGCTTCTGGCGTCTGACCAAGTCTGTGCAAAACAATTTCTGCCAACCTTCGCTGCCACCGCTCAGAAATCCGGACGGATCGCTAGCTCACAGTCCGCAAGAGCAAGCTGATCTCCTGGCTAAACTCTTTGCCGACAATTCCGTCATCGATGATTGTAGTGCACTGCCACCTACAATACCTGCATGTGGCCATACGATGCCTGACATTAAAATCAGGCAACGTGATGTGCGTGCGGAGCTGCAATCACTTGATGTACGGAAAGCTAGCGGTCCCGATGGAATACCAGCCATAGTGCTGAAGAAGTGCGCAGCGGAGCTGTCTCCTGTGTTAACGCGCCTGTTCCAACTTTCTCTCTCTTCGGGAAGTGTGCCGGAGGCTTGGAGAAGAGCTAATGTGCAAGCGGTTCCCAAAAAAGGGGATCGGTCTGACCCGGCAAATTATCGGCCAATAGCTATCACCTCAGTACTTTGTAAGGTGATGGAACGGATTTTAAACAACCAACTGATCCATTACCTAGAAGATCACTGTCTAATTAATGATCGTCAGTACGGTTTTCGACCAAAACGGTCCACAGGTGATCTTCTAGCGTACGTAACACACCTCTGGGGTGAAGCTATCGACAAGCATGGAGAATCGTTGGCTGTCAGCCTCGATATCTCCAAGGCTTTCGACAGGGTCTGGCACAGAAGTCTTCTCTCCAAGCTACCGGCATATGGTCTGCCTGCTCAGCTATGCACCTGGATTGCCAGCTTCCTACACAAGCGTAGCCTTCGTGTTTTAGTAGATGGTTGCGCTTCACAATTCTATGTAGTGAATGCTGGGGTCCCCCAGGGATCTGTGCTATCTCCCACACTCTTTCTTTTGCATATCAATGATATGCTCTCCCTTGGGAACATACATTGCTATGCAGATGATAGTACAGTGCATGGTGGATACCACGGACGCGCAGTGGCTGGGCGGGCGGAAACTGAGGAGAGGCGGGAGAATCTTGTCATTGAACTCGATAGGACGTTAGATCTCATCGCCAAATGGGGCTCTGATAATCTTGTTGAGTTTAATGCCAAGAAAACACAGGTATGCGCTCTCACGGCGAAAAAGTCAACATTTTCCCCTCTTCCCTCCCTCTGTGGTACTCCGCTGGTGATGCAAAGCAAAATCGCCATGCTGGGGATTGACGTTCGCTGCGACCTTAGTCCAAGGGATTACATCGAGGCTGTTATAAAAACAGCTTCACGGAAACTCGGAGTTCTGAACAAGGTGCGGCGCTTTTTCACGCCACAACAACTGTGCCTGCTGTACAAAACACAGGTACGGTCTTGCGTGGAATATTGCTCGCACCTTTGGGATGGCTCCGCTAAGTACCTACTTGAGGCCTTGGACCGGTTGCAGCGACGTGCCGTACGCATTATTGGCGACGTAAAGGTCACAAACACCCTTGAACCTTTACAATTGCGTCGTGAGATAGCAGCACTGAGCGCTTTCTATCGACTGTATCACGGCGAGTGCTCTGAGGAATTATTCTCTCTAATTCCTGCTTCCCCCTTCCTTCTTAAGTCCACGCGGGCTGGTTCTCGATGTCACCGCCTAACTGTGACATCAATTCCATCGCGAACAAAGAAATTTGGCAACTCCTTTCTTTGTCGCACTTCCAAAAAATGGAATTCCTTACCAGCTCACGTATTCCCCTCCTCTTACAACCCGGGTTCCTTCAAACGAGGCGTGAAGAGGCATCTTGCGGGCCGGCAAGGCGAAGGCGGCTAGTGCAGAACGTTTTTCCCGTCTGTACTGGCCGTCGTCGCGTTTGGACTCTACTACCACTTACCATCAGGTGGAGTAGAGTCATTTGCCCTCCCGGCGATATAAAAAAAAAAAAAAAAAACTAATTTAATAGCTAATTTTTCTTATCAATAAAAGTTAAAATTTATAACTTATATAATAACTTTTATACCAACAAAACCTTATAGATGTTTTCCTTATATTGGCAATGTAAGACCTCTTATGATTCATCTCGTTAAAAAATATCAAACTGCATTTTTTTTTCTGTTCGCAAATTGATATGTAATTTCCTTGTGGAACCATATTTAAAGCACCTTATTCAGGTTAGGGGTTATATACGATGTCAGCACGTACAGTGAACGGTAGGCACTAGCAGATATTATAAGATAAATCTACCGGCACCTAGGATTAAATATAAAATACCTTAAGCTTAAGGTTTGAGGAAGTTGAGTTACAGAATAATTTACCGTTGTTTGTTAAAAAGATTTAAAGTTAAAATAAAAAAAAAAAAAGATTAAATATATGTTGCTCAGTTAGTTGTAAATAAATGTATTTTAGGATATTAGAAAATCTGTAGCTCTTTCGATGTTGTACTTTTGCTTTTTTAATTTTATTTAAAAAAAATCTTGTAAGTGAGGCTATGTATGTCATGTAAATTTTTATTTTAATGTGTTTTTATGTACTTTACATTTTCTTATTACTTTAATATTTTAAAAACATGCAATATTTTAAATAATTATGCGTAATAAATAACAAATTCCTAGATCAAATTAGTTATTTTATACAGAATACATTAATATTAAAAATAAGAAACTCTTGACTTTCTTAAAATTTATCGATCGATTCTTAGTTTAATTGACACGGGAGACAAGTAAAATGTCTTTAAGAGCCTACTTGAGTAAAGAATATTTTATTCTTTTGGTACGTAAAAGTAAATGTTTCAATTCGCAAATCATTCAATTGCAAAAATATCTCCGCTTTCTCAACATCAAGCTGTGCGAAATTAAATGTCCAAAGATTCGTCACACCGCCTCGCCCCGTCACACGATTTAGAAAAGTCAAATATTCAATTACTTCCAACACAAACAATCTCTATTTACTACCACTAATTTATATGCAAACAAAAATGATCCTTATTCCAATATTCAATAAGTACTACATATTGTTTTCAATCAGAATATAATGTTCGATCGCGTACTTAGTATAGATGACATTGTTGAAAAGATCATGAGTGCATTAGCTATTGTGGCTTCCTTAACAATGAGAGATATTCATTGACATAAGTCAACGGTTTTCAAAAGACTCTCACCCCAATCGAACTACAAGGGAAATTTAACCTTAATACAATATATTAAGGAACAAAAGAATGCATACTATTAAATGGTGTGAACACAATGAAATTGTAAGGGTAATTTTTTTCGCGTTGCGTCGCTAAATTGGGTTAGGATTTCGAAGCATTATGTCTTTAAGTGTTTGACACTTGGTTTGAATTTAGAATGTTTACGGTTTTTGTTCGTAATCCGATTACTTAATGTTTGTTATTGTTTTGTTTGGTTTGAGGAGTGTTTAACAGACAGGAACGAAGTGTGAAGTTTTTATAAAATTTCCGATGATCCTAACAGTACTCATGAGTACAATTGTAATGTTTGTCGATATACTTAATTATTATTGATTTTTGAATTGTTTAGATTTTAAAACATTATTGGGTCACACTATAATGATGAAAACTTTTTTAAGTAAGTGTAGATTAAAGATTTGTATTGTATAAAGATATTAATTATCTTAGATAAATAAAGTAATATTATCTATCAATATACGACCCAAGGTAAAGTACAATAAAAAGAACCCTAATAAAATAAACACAGTAATAATAATCGAACATAACCGCATCTGTTACGGAACACCCATCGAATTACGTAGATTTTCAGTTGACACCCATAAACACCCCATACTAAATATGGCTGAATGTATTGTACTCCTCGATACTATATGATTACGTACTTTTATTTTTTTTTATTTTCCAATACAAACTTTTTATATTGTTTTTTTTTATAAAAGAAAAGTATTATTAAAAATCTAATCTTCATTCCATTTTTTTATATAACAACTAAAATTGCTTACTAATTTCATCGTTTCTTTTATTTTCTCTACTCGTAGTAGAAAATAAAATAAATATAGACAATAATTATATATAAACAGTATTTCATAATATAATATCTAAACAATTTTAATTGTAGCTCATTTCAAAAAAGCGAAGGCGTTCCATCGCACAGTCTTGTTACTTATTATTTATTCTGAACGAACGCATTTTCAAAGGAAAACAGAAATAAAAATTCTCCATATTCAGGTTTTTTTTATTTTAACATAATAGTATTCTTTTATAAAGAATAAAGGATGTGTTTCGGAATATCGTAATAGCCAATTAGGGCGCAGTTGAAAATAATATTCTGGTTTTATTTACCTTTGATAAAACTTGTTACTACTACAACTTTGAAAGCACAGTATGACTTTTATAATAAATTGAAATAAATATTGTTGTGTGAAATACAAATTTGAAGAATTAATATAATGAAAAATATTGAAGAAAATAAAGATTTGAATACAAATGTAATTTATTTTTAACTAACTTATTTAAGATTCTCCTATGTAATAATAATAATACTTAAATCTTCAGAAAATAATGATGTTTTTTTTCAAATTAAATGCATTAACTTGAATCGTTCTGGCAACAAATACTGAAATTATTTAATAAAGTAAAGTATGTAACAGGCTGTAAATGTCCTTTTGAGGAGAAACGGTAAGGAGCTTGGCATTGATTGAATATTTAATATTTATAACAAAAGTTTAAAAAGATAGACATATATATATATATATACATACATATATATACATATATGTATATATATATATATATATATACATACATATATATACATATATGATAATGTTAAATACATTAAGACGTTAAAAATAAAAAATAAAAAAAATTTAACATTCGGAAATCGTAATTGACGAGTCCACGAATGGACATGATGAAGAGATATGCTTATTTATACATACTACACAGACGAGACAACGGGGAGTACCTAGAGCCCTATAGAAAGCACTTTACTGGCCTAAAATATAAGTCTTAATAAAAGAATCCCCATAAATACTATTTGCTATACAGTTTTATTTTTACTGTGTATTTGAATATTGTAGGAAGCAGAATGATCAGCGCCATCTGTCTGTCAAGTTTTGAGTTATAATTAGATTCCTTCCGATGTTATAGTTTGGTCTACTACTCACTAGATGGCATTGGTTGATTTTGTGATGTTCCAATCAGAATAGAAAAGTAAAGTAAGAAGTATTTAAATTTTCTGAATTAATAAGTATTTTTTCTACTAAATAGTTATATTATATATTTTTTTTTGACGTAGGAAGGCATACTTGCATATGGGCCACCTGATGGTAAGTGGTCACCACCATAGACATTGGGCACTTTAAGGAATATTGTGAATGACAATATGTTACCTTGAGATCTAAGATGTCATTCGTGCCTGTATTTACACTGGCTCACTCAGCCTTCACACCGGAACACAATAACTACTAAGTATTCCTGCTTGCCGGTAAAATATGTATGAATTTTATGTACATGTAAGAAACATATAAATAGATCATGAAATAAAAGTAAGTAAAAATAATAGCTTGGTGATGTCCCACTACTAGGTTCAAGCTTTCTTTCCTCCTTTCAAGATTTAGAGTTTATACAACCATGCAGCTCCAATGCGTGTCGATGGACACACGTGTGACAAAATTTGCGAGAAACACGGATTTCCTGGAATTGAATATAATAAAATGAGCATGTGACAATTATTAATTGGTGATTGCCTGGACTTGAACCGGCAATCTTCGGTTAAGATTTACGAGTTGTACCCAGTAGTACAATGGTTGAGATGGCCCAGTGGCCATTTCCACTTGTATAGCTCTCGTTGTTATATATAGTTTTATAATTTGAAAAGTATATTATTAAAAATACGTGTAGTACCCTTGTTATGATAGTTTTCTAAAAGCTTCGTATAGCCTTCATAATGTAAATATATAATAATAATGTCCTCCAGACAGAAAAGAGTTCAGGCGCAGGACCAACGGCTTTACGTGCTTTCCGAGGCACGGGAGTGTACGCACTTCCAACTTCCAGACTCCGGGATGCTACTGAGAATTTTCTGACAGAAAAACCAAATAACTTTTATTAACCCGACCTGGGAATTGAACGCAGGACCTCCGGGTCTGTGGCCTTACATCAAGCAACTAGACCAACGAGACAGTCAAATATATACATTACAGATTGGCTTATTTCAAACAGAAGTTTCAAGTCAGAAACTTGAGTTTTGATTTATATGAAATTTGTGATATCTGCTTACTAAATGAATATTTCTATTAATCTTAAAAGAAAATTCATACAATATTAAAAAATAATAATGAAATAATTGTTTTACATTTATATACAAATCCCAATAATTATATTCAGTCACAAATCGTAACAATATTTTTTCGTCGTCAACGTCATTTGTTTTGTAACGTAAATGTATAAAACTCAACCGAGAAAGTTTTTTTATAATCATCAATATAATTAAATATATAAGTATATTATATAGCGTAGTAATAAGGGTTAATAAGCTCTTCAAAAGTAAACTTAATGACAATAATTATATTTATTTGTTTATAAGTCGCTAATAGTATTTATTAATACATATTATAAGCTGTAAATTTTCAGTTAAATAGGATAAAGATAAATTTTGCCGACGTCCCTAGTTCACTCCTACTCTGTAAAGGTCAAAGGGGCGCCGTAGACGTTGGCATCTCGCCAGCTTTAAGATAAAATATAACGTGACATTAGGAAGAAATCACGGAAACGGCTAAATGAGTATTCTTTTAAATTTCTAGAATTTCTCATTAAGCATAATCATGATTTTTATTATTTCTATTATGTTACGATATTAACTCATTAACACAAAGATATAAATTACATAATTATATTAATAATAATTTAACAATTTATTGTTATAAAACGTATATATATGTTAATGTCGAATGTATTTTTATCATAAAACGTATATATATCATTACGTCATTTCCGTAATCTTTTGTTTGTTTCAAATTACGTGTGTAGCATTTTGCTACGTAATTTGTAGCGCGTAGCAATTCAATTGCGTTGAGTGTAGACCCCGAATCGATATACGATGATTTTACAAGTTTGTTGGATTTGCTTCTTATTGTCATATTTTAACTACCTTTTAATGTTTATATAGATGTTTTTTGTTTAATATTTCGCTGCGTAATCATCAATATTAAGATTACTATTAATTTTTTTTATAGAATAGGAAGGCGGACGATCATATAGGCAACCTGATGGTAAATGATCACCAAAGCCCATAGACATTGGCATTGTAAGAAATGTTAACCATCGGTTACATCACCAATGCGCCACCATCCTTGGGAACTAAGATGTTATGTCCCTTCTGCCTGTAATTACACTGACTCAATCACCCTTCAAACTGGAACACAACAATACCGAGTACTGCTGTTTTGCGGTAGAATATCTGATGAGTGGGTGGTACCTACCCAGACGAGCTTGCACAAAGCTCTGCCACCAGTTAGAGTAAATGAAAAAATGAGGAAATATTTCTGCAAAACAATATTTTCTTTAACTATTTGTCTTAAAATAAATGCAAGCAAAACTATTTTCTGTTTATTATTAATATTACAATGTTTTATTAAAACACATTACAATGTGAGTTTATATTCTTCTCTATGTCTCTCGGCATGCGTCGCGTATGAGAGTTTTTACTTGTAATGCACGGATTTCTAGCACATCATTAAAATTATGTTTTCAAATGTGAATCCTCGGGTATAGCTTGTTATATTTGAATATACTTTATGTTTGAAACGAAGCAATAACGTGTTGCAATTAATCGTATACAATTTCTTGTAAAGTGTACCGACGCCTACATGTCTGTTCCTACCTTTAATTCTGGGACAATGATAGCATCAAAATACGACAAAATTATTTAAATTACTAATTTACTGAATAAAAATCTTATCACTTTGTAATACAGCTCACTACGACTGTCGTAGAACCTACTCATTGCGCTGGATACCGTGACAGTTAAATTTATGCTTTAATACTTTAATAAAGAGCACAAATTGCATTGATTTGTTTGTGTTATTTCTATGTATGCGAGGAAAGCCGCGCAGTCGCCCGTTTTCCACGGCTAGTCGTCTCGGTGGCGCCACTGAGCACAGTCGTGTTTGGGGTGTATTTAATGTCGAAGCTATTTCAGTGATACCCGTCAATTGTGTACAAAAGTATTTCATAGTCAATTCTTGCCTTCCATTTAGATTCTAGTATCCAATTGGCTCACTCATCTTAAGTAACATCTATATATTTGATTTTGTATGTAATACATAAAGAGGCTTTACAATATCGAAATGTGCAAGATCTTATGAAAGCCGGTAGCGTCAGAGGCGCCAAATCTTTTCCCGTGGCGTGTGTAAGTTACGTAACTGTTCCGGGCAAAATCGATAATCGAGGCGTATAAATAGCGAACTAAAGTTGAAAACAGCTGGCCGTCCGCCAGCCATGCAGCCTTCGGTGAGTATATGAAAAAAAAAATTATTCTACTAATTTATAAAGGATCATAATAAAAATAATATTATGAATACTAATAATTTTATTTTACATAAATATGTTGATAAAAATATTAAAAGTTATAATAAATTGTAACGCCGTCAGTTATAATAAAATAATCCTGCTTTTAATAATAAAAAGCAGCATATTTTCTTTATTTTCAACATAAAAAAAGTATACCAAAATCGATATTAATTTAAATCACAATTAAATTATTTCAAATTCGAATCAATTCGAATGATTTATTCTATCTAAAAGATTATATCTTGATTCAACGATAAGGTTATCGTTAATGAGTTTTTTTATACTCGGATTCGTTTAAGATTAAAAATGATCAAAATAAACGTAGTCGACGCAAGTCAATTCCTTTGTTATGAAATTTTGAAAAGTATACGTTTCAAGAAGGTAATTTTAATTAATAATATAATCATATAAATATATTAATATTAAATAAAAAAACTCTAAAAAGTAACGTTATTAGAAAACATATAGATCGAATCTTCTTTTTACTAATTTATTATTTTACTAAAAAGCATATTATATAATATAATGTTGATAAATATACATAAAATATTCATCAATAACGAAAATGAAAACGTATAAAAGTATTTATAGTAAAGTAATATCGTAATTAATATTTAATTTTTATAATTATAACTATTATCGGAATAGAAACTTGTGTCAATTTTAATAACAACAATAAAATTATATAAACTATGAAGTAAATATTAATGCTTAATTAAATATTAATCGAATTAAATAATAAATATTTAACTAAGCATCATTAAATTTGAATGAATGAATTAAAATGACAGAAAAAAAACATTAATAGAATGAATTGGTTATTCCATTCATTCAAAACAAGTCAAGTAAGTCAATCGTAACAATATTTTTCCGTTTATTTCATCGATGAGGAATCTTAATATTAACAGGAATCTGATCGTCTGATGGACGCCACTGAAAACTGCATGCGTCATTCTTATATTTGTGACGTCATGTGTTTTGTTACGTAAATATATAAAATATGTCATCAAAGATAGTTTTTAAAATATGAATTAATTTATGTGGTTATTTATTTTATATGCTTAAAAATGTGTATATTGTAATAATATTTTTATATTTCAAAATTTATATAATATATTTTCAAGCGCGTTCCTATTAATATGTTACCCAATTAAAAGTTTCATTTGATCGCGGTGGAAACGTAACTAATTTTTATGTCAGATATATTATATATCACAGTCATTACGGTCAATAAGCGCTTCAAACATAACGTCATGTATGTTACTGTATTTTAGATACAGCTAAAGCATACTCATTGTTGTATTTTAAAATTATCCCCACTGACCCAAATAATTACAATGTGACGTAATTTTATTGTGTTAAAAAATGTCTAGAACATAACGTTCGTTAATAGTACAATTCTGTGGCATCACCATCAGAATAGAAACTATTTGGAACGATGTGGGTTGTTTTATATAATATACGCTTTTTTCGTGATATTGTTGGTTATTACGAATGCAAAGCTTGTGACATTTGAACAAAATAAATTGATTATTTTTGAAATGATTCGGATAATGGCAACATTTCATTTAAAAATGTACCTTGGCCCGTTTAGAACCAGGTCACCAAATTCTAACCATTCTTATACTATTATCTAACGTTTAAAATATAATGGCGTTGTTACTCTGTGTGCAAAAATTTATTAAAACAATTTTTAATTAGTATAATTTAAAAAAAGAACAGTATTTTTAAAACGAAGCTTTTCATTAATCAATGTATATAAACGAATAAATTTTAGTACACTTTATTGTTTTATCATTAGACCCAAGTGTTTGAATAATATCAGCTCAATTGGTTGAATGAAACTTGTTTAAAATTAATTAGCAAAATTTAACCAACATATATCAAACATGTCAGGTTAAATAAAAGCCTTTAAAATAATTGTCATGATCATTAATATTCTGTTAATTATGCTACGTACATTACGCTAGTCGAAAATTAATTTCGTTCGCATTTGATGCGCTTTAGTGTTATAAATTAAAAATATATACGGAAATAGGAGTATCATAAATTATATTTGAAACAAGTGAATTCATATATGTTTTCATCAAATATTCAATAAAGATTATGGTCGAATGTTAACGGGGCGAGAAGAGCCGAGATGGCCCAGTGGTATGAACGCGTGAATCTTAACCGATGATCGTGGGTTCAAATCCGGGCAACCACCACTAAATGTTCATGTGCTTAATTTGTGATTATAATTCATCTCGTGCGGTGTTACGGTGAAGTAAAACATCGCGAGAAAACCTGCATGTGTCTAATTTTACTGAAATTCTGCCACATGTGTATTCCACCAACCCGTATTGGAGCAGCGTGCTTCAGCGTGGATAAGCGCCAAACCTTCTCCTCAAAAAGAGGAGAGGAGGTCTTTAGCCCAGTAGTGGGACATTCACAGGCTGTTTGGGTTCACAGGGCGAACACTACTTAAATAGAAAAAAAAACCACAAAATTCAACATCTAAATATACTAACTTTCGCATTTATAATATTAGCGAAAAGACATCATACTTAACATGATCACTGCTCATTTGCTGACACTCCATCACTTATCGAATAAATAAATCGTTTCTCGAATAAACGTTTATCGTTGATTTCAAAAATACCAAGCTATTTTCACATTTCTACCAAAAGGCTTATGCGTTCAAGATAACGAAGTGGGTTGAAGTGTCGACGTAAATGAGATTTACTCGAGCGCTCCTTTAACTCTCGAATCGGCAATGAGGGTGCTATTGATTTTGAATATTAAATTCAAAGAAATTTATCTGCTTTTAAAAACTTATGTAATTAAAGATTAAACAATGCGATTAGAATAAATTGAATGTTACTTGAAACTACGATATTGGAACTCTCTATATATAATATGTATAGATTAATGTGTATGACATAGGTATATGACTGCCTCGTTGGCTTGTGGTTCGATATAAGGCCGCAGACCTGGAGGTCCTGGGTTCAATTCCCAGGTTGGGCCGATAAAAAGTTCTCGATAGAAAATTCTCAGTAGCAGCCCGGAGTCTGAAAGTTAGAAGTGTGTACACTCCCGTGCCTCGGAAAGCACGTAAAGCCGTTGGTCCTGCGCCTGAACTCTTTCCGGTCGTGTCGGATTGCCGTCCCATCGGATTATGAGAGTTAGGGAATAGAGAATGCACCTGTGTTTGTTGTCCACCACACACTTGTGTACTATAAAATCTCCTGCGTAGTTGGCTAATCTCTCTTGATATTGGCCGCCATGGCCGAAATCGGTCTGGAGGACATTATTATTGGTATCTGTATTAGTTTGTATGGTTGAATGGTCTTATCTCTAAGCCGTTCGAAATAATTTATTATCCTTTCGTAAGCCGTTTATTGAGCAAAGTTACAAGGGATATAACTTTAGGCTACGACCGAAAGAAGCGGTGAGGTAACCTAATATGAAACAGGCATATTATTATTATACTTTTAGACGAAAATCCTTTAACATCTGCTATTTTAAATACACATATAAAATACTTATATTATTAATTCTAATTCTAATTATTTATTGATTGATTACATAATCATTTTTAACTTCGGGTTTTAAATGAGATAAATTGTGCTATTCTGTTTGCAAACTTCGATACTTCGTTTATTTTTGCCCGCTGAACTATCATTTATTCTACCGCACTATTGTTGTTTGTA
Source organism: Nymphalis io (assembly GCF_905147045.1). NCBI lineage: Eukaryota > Metazoa > Arthropoda > Insecta > Lepidoptera > Nymphalidae > Nymphalis > Nymphalis io. The sequence continues at coordinate 7,416,476 of NC_065912.1, forward strand.
GTATTTCGGTTCGACAGGTACAAGGGAAATAACTTCTTATTTTCCAAGTTTGGTGACGCATTGGCGATGTAAGAAATGCGTAATATTTATTACAGTGCCAATGTCTACGAGCAGTGGTGACCACTTACCATCAGGTGGTCTATTTGCCAGTCTGCTTACCGATAGCAATAAAAAAAACTCACTACTATACGACGTAGCAATACAAAACTCACCGCACGCGATATACATTGATTGTAATAATTATACAATTTAATAATTATTTTTATCTGAAACAGGGTATCACCGTAAATTGATTTTCAATATTTCATGTCTGTGATACATTGAGTTCATACAGAATAACTGCTGCCGTGAATGTAATGTCATGTTGTCCATTAATTTGACATTTGACAAATTTTAATTGGACGCTGAGCGGGAGTTGGGACAACATTAATTCTGACCCAAAATATTGCAAAATTTACATATTGCTTAATGTGTGTAAAATAGGTAGTCAAGCTGTCAAATGGTCCATGATGGTGAGTGGTTACCACCCATAGGCATTGAACCTTGGTAACTTAGGTGTTGTAGCCATGTTCCTGTAATTACAGTGTTTATAATTTGTATAATACTATAATAATTTAATATAATAAAAATCTGTATATAACAGGGAGGGGGAGATCAGGAAGCATTTTTACATTATTTAAGAAAGGCTAGCATAGAAATACGTCAGCTGATGGCAAATTGTCAGTCACCATACACCATCAATGAAACTATCAGATCCCATGTTATTTTATTTTTTATTTTTTTTTATTTTATTTATTTTAAGGACCACTAGTAGCTACTACATGTTTTAATGACAAATGTAAAACAATTTAGTGAAAATAGCTAACATGTGAAGCTTTTTAAAGTAGCCACAACAATTACAATATTTGTTTTAAAAATACGTTATATTCTGTATGCCTCTAGTTACACTGAATCACTCACCTTTTGTCGTCGCTCATAGGGGGTTTTTTGCCTTAGTCACCACGCTTGGCAGGCGGGTTGGTGACCGCAGTGGCTGGAAATCTTTCACTAATAGCGCTGCTGCCCGCTATCAGGATTTGCATTTTCGGATTCCAGCATTTGTGTGGTTATACCGCCACGATTTCGGTCGCCAGAGCCTCGTTCGTTGATTAGCAGGATGTACCACGAGCAGGTGAGGTTGACGGTAGAGAGCCTAGGTTGTTATCGGCTCCCCTTAAATCCCTTAACGGTTGGCGTTCTATGGGGGAGGCTTTCGTCCAGCAGTGGACGGCAAAAGGCTGAAAAAAAAAAACTCACCTTTTCTATAACCGATGAGTATATGATACCCACCCAGACAAGCAAATCAAACCTGTAATAAGTAGTAGATAGTAATGTTTATTTTTTTTATTATTATTTTTTGTAATTTTGTATATGAGTCCTTATTACTTGAATAAATAAATTATTATTATTATTAATACTTGAAAATTATGGATATTAATATAATACAATTAAAAATTTGAAATCCAAGAACCTTATACGGGGAGGAAGCCTATTTACTTAAATATATGATATTCATTTAGTAGGTTCATACTTGAAATACGAGCTTAATTAATTCGGATACTTTGATATGTTTAAGAGTAAAAATTAATTAATTTTATTTCGCTGTAAAATAGGAACATTGTTTTCTGTTGTAATTAATTTGTAAATTAAGATAATGAAGTAATTATGTAAAAAAGAGTTGTAGGACCGCTTACTCGACAATAAACTAAATATATACGAATATATTTACAAATACAATTCCATGTAATAAGTTAGTTACATATGTTGTTAGCTTTAAAATGACTCAAACATTAAACAACTTAACATCTATTTCATAGAAAACGTACTTGTAGTTGTAAATTAACGGGCCGGTTAGCGTGGTTGGTAGATACTCGCCTTTCACGCCAAAGGTCGTGGGTTCGATTCCCACCCAGTACAGAGAGTGCCTGAACATGTCTGTTTGTCCTGAGTATGGATGTAATTATCTATATAAGTATGTATTCATTTATAAAAAGAAAAGTAGTACATGTAGTATATCAGTTGTCTGGTTTCCATAGTTCTGCTTAGTTTGGGATCAGATGGCCGTGTGTGAATAATGTCCCAGGGTATTTATTTATTTATGTAGTTAGATTTTTTATTTTATACTTATACAAGAAAACTTGTTTTTGAATAAACTCAAAATAGCCGAAAGCGATATAGACTGTGTTATATTTTTTAATATTTCAGGATAATACCTTAATTATGGCCTCGAGAAGTCGAAGCGGCTTTTGTTCAACTTCAGTATTTTTGTGATCCGCTTTGAAGGGTAGTTGAGCAAAGCATCTTGGCTCCCATGCTTGATGGCATACTTACGTTGTAAGAAATGGTTTTTATTTCTTATAATTCCAGTTTCTTTGGATGAAAGCGTCCACTTATACGAACTGCATAACGACTTCATTCTATTCTAATGTATTCAGTATAAGTTTATTTTTTAAACTAGCTTGAACTGCTTTAAAAAATATGCAACTAATCTTTAAAACTTAATCTTTTTAATAAAGCCTTCTAAGTTCATGTAGCAATTACTGAATTTGCCGGCATTTTATTTATTTTATACTTTTTTTTTAAATTTTAGAGTATCCGAATTTCTTTGTAGTTTTTTTTTTAGTAAATTTATTCACAGTCGAAAGTATTGCTAGAGGATAAAAGTCTATAGTTTTTAAAGAATTTTGTCCAGCTTACTTCCCATAATGCGAATACAGATAATAACATAACTTATTCAATGTATAAGCTTGCTTGTTTAATTGTTACAAAATCTACTACCGACTCGGAAAAAAATACCTCAGACCAGAAAGTATCCGGTGAACAACACAATGACATTTTGTTTTACCCATTGATAAATTAATAAATAAAATAAACTATATTGTTACTTTGGTATCAAAACTCATTAATCTGGTAACAGAAAAATGTTTATTCATCATTCATTTTGTAAAATTATAAAAAGAGTTACGAAGAAAGAGGTTACATATTTATATTTATAGGGATAGGAATAAATAAGCTTAAAAAGTTATGTCTGTCGGTCAACACGGCGGGGTGAAAATGTTCATAGCGATAACTTGACACTTGGAACTTTTCTCATTTGAGTTTTTAGTTTGTTAGTTTTCTTTGTTAACTGAGAATGGTTTGAAATTAAACAGTAATTGTATTATACAGGACTTTGTTTGTTCAAGATCTTGGAATGTTCTTTATTTACTATTGATATTTGCAATCTTCGTGTTCTTATAGTATTTAGTAAACAAGAACTTTTCTTATGCTTATGTATGTACAGGTTGATGCCCAGAAACTACCACATTATTAGCTGTTAATAGCCATAGGGATCCGTTAGAGTGAAGTCTCTCTCAGAAAACAAAATGCACTTCAAATTAAAGTTAATTAACTTAACTTTTTACTAAAGTTAAAAAAACGGCACCTAAAATATTTCTAACATTATTTTAAGCATCGATAGCTATGTTTCAATAGCAAAAATCGCAGGTTGTATCTTGTCGTTGGGCTATTGTCGTCTCCACTCCTATCACAAGCCTTACGCCTAATTCGAGGGGTAAATAAATTGGAAAATTAGTTATACATTAAAAACATACATTCCTAATATTCTTTAAAAATATATATATTTTTTCTATAGTATAAATCGTGATCGGAATGTTGGACCGCGTTAATTGGTGGCGAGAATGTTATCAGCAGGTCCAATTAAGAGAAAACAAAATATAATTGATTAGATTCTCACTAATTCTTTTGTTGTATAATTGTAATTTTTTACAGGTCTGTTTTTTCAGTATCTTCTATTAATACTATGGCACTCGTATTTCATATTGCTACGTATAATATTTTAGCATTTATTTCGTAAAAATATACATATACTATATATTGATTGTGGTTGAGGCCCCATTTTTTGGATAAGGTTGACAAATTATGGTCCTGTTCAAACTTTATATACATTCTAAAAGTATTTTAAATAATACAATTCTAACTTTAGACCCATGTATGCGAATGTGCGATATCGTGAGTGTGTGTTTGTGTGTGTATGTGTATGCTCGAGTGTTTGGACAATATCTGCTGTTGTTTTGCCATGTTATAATATGGTCGAGTAATTGTTCCGTTTCGTCATAATCTGAGTAGGGCTTGTGTTACTACTTATTAGCTTTAGTTTCATCAGTCAGATGGTAATTATTTAAACAGCTATTGTATATCTATATATGTGTACTAATAGTAAAATATCATACAATATTCATTAGTTGAAATATCACCCATAGCTTTGGACAGAAATTGACAAAGTTTTCTTAAGCACCCATAAACAGTACTTTTTTAAATGAAGGTCATATCCTCTAATAAACACAAAAGTAATGTACAATTATTTTCTATATTCACATTTATAATTTAATAGAGTTTATTCCAAACTTGTGTATTATGAAATTTCTCGAGCGGCAAACGATTCCATGATATGAATTGATAATGCTTCTTATGAAATTCTTTTCTAAGTTATTTCGTTCACTCTATATTCATAATAATAGTTTCCACGCTAAATATTTTTTATGCGAAATCGAATTGAACTTAATTTTTTTTCTTCAATATCAGAGCATTCCGCTTATTTATTGGTTGTCAAAGGAAAAGCTACCACTATCACAGTTAGTTTTTAGTGATGTAACGACAAATATTTGTATAAAGCACATTTGAGTGAGTGAGTTTACCGTAATATGTATTTTTGTATTATATTTCCGATCACATTTTCCTACTGGGGTACAAGAGTGCTAATATTAGCTATTAAATATTATTATGATAACATTCCGATATAATATTTTACAATTTATGTGTTTGCGATACTCCAGAATCACCAAACCATACATACAACATACATTTCTGTTAACAGCTTAAGATATTTTTTGTCAACTTTATTTTGGAGGATTTGGTTAATTATTAGATGTGGTCTCGTAATTCTTGATACAATACATGATACACCAAATTACCATTCAGTGGTTTTTTTGACTTAATAATGTGTATTAATGAAACAGTTTTAATCAGTAAGTTGGTGAGGAAGATCTGAAAATTTTATCTGTATGATGATATCTACATGTAGCCTCCATTGAATCTGTAAAAGTGAAGAAATCACTGCAGATCTCTATGTCCATCTAGCAACTGATATCGCTAAAATTCATTAAAATTATAAACCTTTTTCAAAAGCGTGTGTTGATTACATAAAAACTACCAATTTCCCATTGGTGGAGACGTATTATCATTTGGTTTGCAGGCTCGTCTGCTACTTTACTTTAAATCAAATAGAGTTAATCTACTTTTTTCTCTTTTATAGATAAATTCGAAAAATCTAAATCATTTGTTACAATGTAAACTCTAGAGAAAAATACAACTTTAAACCTATTTGTTCCAAGATTATCTATAAGTAGGTGCAGAGGTCAAATGGCACCGCTTCGTATGAACACAACCTATCTGCGACATTGACAAATCAACCAACCCTTACTACATGACCTTCGAGTTTCATAACTTGATTACTGATGAGATATTTGAGATAGCAATCGAAGCCAACCTTATTTGAAAGTCAACATCAACCTTAGTTAACAGCCGGCGTGCTATTATTCGATACGACTTGCGGCACATATTGTACCTCGATGATACTACTATAAATAGCACCCTGCGAAAGTCCCGCTGCTAGGCTAAGGCCTCCTTTATTTTTTTAAGAGACGATTAGAAGTTTATTCTACCACGCTGTTCCAGTACGGGTACGTAGTACTACTAACAATACCTTGAAGGTTTTACTCAATTGTCAACTAGACAGTTTTAACTCAACAACTTCAACGTGATATATTTTTTATAAATAACATATTCGATAACGGCGGCATAGATACCCATCTTTAAATTAGTCCTACATTTTTTAAAAGTTGTTTTAGACGAGTATTTCGTCTGAATTGCACCTTACGTGACCCGAGCTGACCCAAATATTCCTTGTCGTTTTTAAGTCTTTTCATAAATATCATAAAATTTCCAATACTGATTCATAAATTAGAAAATATTTTTGCTTGTTATATTTTTAGTTAAAAAAAAAAAAAAAACATTTTTACTGAGTACATTTATATAAAAAAAACAGAGATAGCCTAGTAGTAAAAACGCGTAAATATTAACCGATGATCGTGCGTTCAAACCCGTGCAAGCACCACTAAATTTTCATGTGCTTAATTTGTGATTATAATTTATCTCGTGCTTTATACGGCGAAGGAAAACATCGTGAGGAAACCTGCATGTGTCTAATTTCACTGAAATTCTGCCACCTGTGTATTCCACCAACCCGCACTGGAGCAGCGTGGTGGAATAAGCTCCAAATCTTTTCCTCACAAAAAAGGAGACCTTTAGCCCAGCAGTGGGACATTCACAGGCCGTTACGTATTTATATAGCGCGCATAAAAAGTTATATTTTAAACAAGCCTTGAAAATTTATCTTGTCCTGTATTCTCCACTGCGAATTGAGAATGAATTAATAAGATTTGCGTGTATTATTCACTAGTGAAGAACAGCACATAAAATACGATTGGCAACATTGTCCGTCAGATAAGACCTTTATTTTATGTCGTATATGAATTATTCAGATACCTTCGGGGAACCGAGTTATGTTTGATTTTAGAACGGTAGTTCTTCACGGTAGAATCTAAATTCCTAACCGGTGCTTTGGTATGGTTGGTGGTAAAATGACGTTTAAGCCTTCTTCAATATATTTTGCTTTATGTTTTATTTTCCATTTATAGAATTTTTTCTTTATTAGTCTATCGATTAAAAAAAAGTTTTGCAGTTGTTTTAATATATTAAAATTATAGAGGTTGAAAGTAATAACGTGAATTTTGTTGTATTTCACATTAATTATTGTACGTTATATCTTGTGTAGGTAATTGTATAAATTCTTATGTGAAATCCATAAAACGTGATAAAGAGTATCTTTACACAAACGAAAAACGAAAAACGAAGACGAACGAACGAAGTATTGAATTTATTTAATAAATATTAAATTGTATTGAAAGAATATTTACCTTAGACTGAGTTTATTTTAACAAGCCACTGGTTGAAATGTCAAGAACGGGGAAGGAAATTCAATAAGAGGTTATCACTTCATTAATGATTAATGAGAATGGACCCGAGACGGGATGCTAGGAGGAGTCACTTGAAACTTAACAATGACCTGCTGAATTATTTGACTTTAACGACCGTAAGGAGCTTTAAATCAATTATTCGTCTTTTGTCTTTATTAGTTTACTAGTAATTACCCGCGTATTAGAGGAGTAGGGCGGATAAATAAGTAGGCTATGGCATTTCTTGAGAATCAAGCTTGCTATATTCAAAATTTTATCAAAATCGATTCAGAGGCTTAGCCTTGCGTTACAGACACACAGAGCTGCTTTCGCATTTATAGTGTTAGTAAAGATAGGTAAAAAAATATATGTTCTAGATAAAAATCTTTTGAAATTAGTGTAATAAAATTTGTAAGGATAAATTAATATAGAATTTATTCAAGAAGATAATTGACTTACAATAAAAAAAAATAATCTTGGGACATTATTCACATGCTGCCATCAGATCCCAAACTAAGCAATGCTTGTACTATGGAAACCAGACAACTGATATGCTACATATGCTATTTTTCTTTTGTAAATACATGCTTATATAGATAATTACACCCAGACTCAGAACAAATATACATGTTTATGCACACAAATGTCTGTCCTGGGTGGGAATAGAACCCACAACCTTCGGCGTGAAAGGCAAGTAGCTACCAACTACGTCAACCAGCCTGACTTTGAATAGTTGTTTATATTCAAAATCAACATAAGATTCAGATTATAAAAAAGGGTTTCTATAAACCTTAAAATGTAGGTTAACCTGTTAGGTTAGGTCAGACGGTAAAATGCCACCAAGCGGGAAAAAAAGACAAACACCATTGTATCGGTAAAAAAAACACTTCAGAACTAAGAAAAAGAAACTTCAACTTCTTTATATTATGTTGAATACATTTTTATTAAATTTAATATAATATCAACAAAATAATCGATCACATTTCATTCTACTACTTGGTGGTCTTGTAGCCCGGCTGGGTGATACCATCCACTTAATACATATTCTACCGCCAAACATAAATACTTATATTAGTACTGTTGTGTTCCGGTTTAATGGGTCAGTGAGCCAGTGCAAATACAACGGAAATAATATCTAAGGTCCCAAAGTTGGTGGTGCATTGGTTATGTAAGGGATCTTATATTTCTTTCACTGCCAATATATATGGGCGGTGGTGATCACTTACAATCAGATCGCCCACTTGCTCTACCTACAAAAAATAATATTTCTTAATATAAATTGCACGCCCTTAATATAAATATATACATAGTGAGTATATACAGATATGTTACATATGAAATTCCATAAATATGCTCTTATATAGACCATTTCCACATATTTTATTATCTACAAAACTACCGTGAAATCCCGGCACACGGTTGCCCTATATTGACACATTTCGAGCGGCCCAGTTTCAACGATATAGTACATATGTACTATGTATATAGATATATTTAATCCCAATTTGACATCGGCTATTTGGGTCATTTTATGAGATGATCTATATTTTATTAATTTGCGATAGAAATATTATGTTACGAAAAAAGGCCGTATATAATTGAGTCGTTTTTTTGGTACTTTTACGTTTTAATATTGTCAGTACATATTTTTGAATAAAACATTTATATTTTTACTAAGCCCAGAAGGCACAGTTGTTGGAAGACATGACTTTTAACCGATTGAAAAACCCGGGCATAGCATGAATATTTATTGACTTAATTTATCAATCGTAAGAAATATTTACCATCCTTTACATTGCCAATGCGCCACTAACCTTTAGAAATATTACTGTTTGACAGTAGAATATCTGATAAGTGGTTGGTGCGTACCCAGACGGACTTGCGCAAAGCCCTACCACCAAGTAAAGTGCTTTCGCCCCTTACATGAAGACGTAAATGAGCCTTAACTATTAACTACTATTCTATTAGCTGGGATTCTGCAAAATTATTAAACGCGATAAATAATCATACTGGTGGTAGAGCTTTGTGCAAGCTCATCTGGGTAGGTACCACCCTCTCATCAGATATTCTACCGTAAAACAGCAGTACTTGGTATTGTTGTGTTCCGGTTTGAAGGGTGAGTGAGCCAGTGTAATTACAGGCACAAGGGACATAACATCTTAGTTCTCAATGTTGGTGGCACATTGGTGATGTAAGCGATGGTTAACATTTCTTACAATGCCAATGTTTTATGGGTGCTGGTGACCACTTACCATCAGGTATATGCTCGTCCGCCCTCCCATTCTATAAAAAAAATACGGTATTGTATAAATTGTGTAATTAAGCTTTATGTTATTTTAATATGATATTGTAATGTTTGAAGATGGTACAACGGTCTTTCAGTTCGAAAGACCGTTGAAAAATAAACGCTTAGAAAAGTTGTAAAAGTGAATTAATAAATAGTAAATTTTAATGCCTAATATTAAACGTAATTTTTGCAAATGTAGATATTTTTTTGTTTTAAATTAAATTACATATTTCTTGGGATAATTGTAGATTCTAAGATTCATAGGAATGCCCCACTTGTCATTATTATAAGGTCTAGCTCCACAGTATATAATAAGGAAAGTTAGGCAATCTACTGATGTTGTTACCGGTTAATTAATAAATAGGATTTTTTCTATTGTTATTTTGTCTGTATCTGTTGTCATGGATATTCGGAAATATTTTATAAAGATCCAATTTTTACAATTTAAATTTATCTGAATAATCTCTATGAGGTCAAAAGCTGCTTATAATTTTTCACATAAAGTAGTCTTAAATTCACTCACTATAGGAATATTATTATTACTCAAATATTAATAGGTATCTAAATTGTCTTTTTCAATGCTTATGAAATTCCTCTGAGGCGGGTGACGGTATGATGACGTCACGTCACAAACCTCGAGCCATTCGAGAATGTCAACAATCTAAGTAAGCCAGTGGTGTCAGTTTTCTGTTTATATCTCGTATTCGTGTATGCACTCACACACTTATTTATGTATGAGAATGAACATTCACA